>NC_045434.1:35065378-35074820 GCF_002776525.5 Piliocolobus tephrosceles
GGAAGGAAGGAAGGAAGGAAGGAAGGAAGGAAGGAAGGAAGGAAGGAGAGGGAGGAACTAATGAGCAAATCAAACGTCTCCTAGGAAGCCACCCCAAGCCCCAAGATCTGTGTTCCTTCCTTCCTTGACTCCATCCCCTTGGTCCCAGTAAATGTGGTTGGTCCAGGGCTGCTCTGCTCTGCCCTGGGTCTGCCTGTGGAGGGAGGCAGAGAGGAATGAAAGGCTTGGTGCTAGGACCTTGGAGGTCCGGGACACAAGGAACCCTTCAAGCTAGATGCCTCAGGAGAGGAGAATGAGAATGAGGAGCTGGGCACAGGCCGTGGCAGCAAAGCCAGGGGCCAGAACTGAGGAGGCACTTGCCAAGGAGAACCAGCTCCTCACACCCACCACAGCAGAGGATGCTTCCTGTCGCCGGGAAAAGCATTCTGCTTATTTTTTTGTTTAGTGACTGTCTGTGGCCCACATAATTGATTTTAGGGCGGTGTCAACCCCCGCCCCCCAGTGCCGTGCAGGGTGCCCCTCCCACTGGCCTCTCCAGCCCCACCCGGGAGCCTTGGTGGCAACCTCTGTCTCTCTGTGGCCTCTAGTCAGTTCCATTGCCTTGAACTTCCCCCTTCTCTGCGTGCCTGCTGACACCTGGGCCCAAGGCCCCTCTACCCTCGACAGTCCCCACACACCCCCGCTCTGCAGCCAGAGGGCCTAAGACCTGACCGCCCACTGCCACCTGGGCCGCCGCCATGGGGCCCTTCGCCCTCCCCTCCCACCCGCATCAGCAGCCGCCACCCTCCCAGCCAGGGCTTTTCCTGGCTGTCTTGGCGGCTCCTTCTCCCCCTCAGACTCACCCACGGCTCCCTTCCTCCGAGAACCCTTGCCGCCCCCTGGTCCACAGACCCTCACAATGCCCATCCCTGTCCACACCCTGGTGATGTTCTTCCCTGCATTGCACACGCTTCTGAAGTGACCTGTGAGGCCGTCTCCTTGAGGAATGTCTTAGCCCCGCTAGAATGGAAGCTGCTGGAGCCTCATTGTTTCTGACTGCTGCCTTCTGGATGCTGACTGAGTACTGTCTGGTTAGGGGTGATGAGGGCGAAGCTCCCTTCCCACCCCTGTTCTGAGGGTTGAAAAATATTCATTTCTTTCTACCTTGCCTCCCCTCCAACCTGGAAATCTGGGAACTTCAGGGGAGTGCCCCCTTCCCTCAGCCTCCAGCCCTGGGGAGCATGGAGCCAGGCACCCTCCTCCAGGCCGGGGGGCCTCACCTGCTGCACAGAAGGAGAGCAGCAGCGCCTGGGGCAGCATGGCTGGGCACTGGCTGGGCGATGACTGGGTGTCGGCTGGGCACGGGACAAGCCCCCGAAGCTGGCGGGGACTGTGGCAGAGGCTGCGTCTGACCTTCTGGCCTTTTATTCCTTGCTCTTTACTCTCTTCCTCTTTGCAACCCAAACTGCTGGATTTTACTAAACAAATACTTATCCAGTGTCTGTTGCTGCCAGCAGGGTGTGAGGTGCTGGAGCTGCAGCCTGGAGGATGCGGAAGAGATCCCTGTGTGAGGATTCAGAAAACAGTGTCCCAAAATGAAGGCCTCAGAAGCAAAAGTTTTTCTCTGACCTTCTCCTGCTTTCCTGTCCCTCAGCCCCACTCTCCCCAAAGCCAGTCATAGGAACTAGAACCCCTTTTCCCCAAGTCAGCCATAAAACCTAAAAATATTACTCTAACTTACCCTTGCCTTGCTGTGTAGAAACTGGCTGTAAAGAAATGATCTGAAGCGATCATCGTTTGACTGTAGGTCATGAAACCCCCATTCCAGAGAGGACCCTGCTCCACACCCAGAAGGCAGGACTTCATGCTCAGAGAGACCAAGAAGAACCTAGACAGACAGGCCTGGCCGGGTTTCCCCACTCAGTCTATTCACATTAGATCAGACCCTTTTGTCCAATCATGTTTCGATTGGACAGCTGCCCACACTTTGTTGAACCTAAGCACAAAAATGATCAGTTTCTCCCTCTATCTTTGGGTCTGGCTTCTGAAGGCTCCTGGGGACACATGTTAAATACATTTGTATGACTTTCCTCCAATTAATCTGCCTTTTGCCAGTTGATTTTTCAGAGCATCTTCAGAGGTCCTCCTGCAACTTAGGAGGACGGCAACATGGATCTGGTAATTAACAAGCAGATCGGGGACGGAAGGGATGCGTCCTTGGGGCTGGCTGCTGGGGGAGAAAGGGAGTAGGGAAGCAGAGGGCAGGGTGAGGCTTGACCCCTGGGTCCTCAGGGTCAGAGGAGCAAGGGGCAGAAAGGAAGGAAGGGGAAGACGGAGGTGAGGAGGGAGAAGGAGCTGGAAATTGTGGACCAGGCTTTGCTAGACTCACCTCCTACCCCTCCTCACAGCAACCACATGAGGGAGAGGGCTGCCATTTTCCCTGGTTCACAGGGGAGAGACTGTGGCTCGGAGAAGTGAAACAGCCTGCTCGGGACTACACCGCAGGCAGTGGTGAGACAGCAATTCAAGCTTAGGACACTGAAAAGCATGAGGTTGGGAGGTGATGGCCCCAACGATTCTGCTTCTGCACAGTCAGAGACTCAGAGACCCCCACGCCCCGTCGAGGCTCTGGCTCCAAAATTAAGCACAGGGCTGGGCCGGCACAGTGGCATGCACCTATAGTTCCAGCACTTTGAGAAGCCAAGGCAGAAGGATTGCTTGTGCCCAGGAATTTGAGACCAGCCTGGGCAACATAGTGAGACTCCATCTGTACAAAAATTAAAAATTAGCTGGGCATGGTGGTACACGTCTGTAGTCTCAGCTAGTCAGGAGGCTGAGGTAGGAGGATCGCTTGAGCCTGGGAGGTTGAGGCTGCAGTGAGTTGTGATTGCACCACTGCGCTCCAGCGCGGGAGACACGGCAAGACCCTGTCTGTTGCCCTAAGGGCAAAGCTTTCGGAAACACAGTCTGGAAGGGCAAACATCCCCCCCTGAATGGGCAACAGGGAAAGGGGAGAAATTGTTCATGCAGCCACAAAAATGTCCTGCCACAGTGTCTCTTGTGCAGCAGTGGCCTTCCTTGAATGACTTCCTCCCAGGAGCAGGTCTTGCTTGTGCCAGGGCCTCTCAGGACCACTCTCTGGGGGCAGAAGAGAACCTGACAATCCTGACGTGGAAGATGCCGCCCTGCCAGCGACCTTTTCATTGAGCCACTCCCCCAGGCATCTCCCTCAAGTCTCTCCAGGAAGGGCCCTGCAGCCTCACCCCAGCTCAGGCCCAGCACTCCCTGAGGGCAGCACTTGGAACTGCAGGCTGAAATTCCACCTGCGTTTCTTTCCTTCCTGACTGTGAGCTCCCTGAGAGCAGGGACTGTGCCAAAGTCACAAAGCACTCGCCCCTCACAAGCCCAACAAAACCTTTCAATAAATGACAAGCGTTATGGTTATCATTAGTGTCGACTTGACTGGATTGAAGGATACAGAGTATTGATCCTGGGTGTGTCTGTGAGGGTGCTGCCAGAGGAGCTTGCCATTTGAGTCAGCGGAACTGGGGAAGGCAGACCCACCCTCAATCTGGGTAGGCACAATCTAATCAGCTGCCAGCACGGCCAGGATAAAGGCAGGCAGAAGAACGTGGAAAAACTAGACTGACTTAGCCTCAACCTACGCCGTTCTCCCGTGCTGGATGCCTCCTGCCCTCGAACATTGGACTCCAAGTTCTTCAGCTTTAGGATTTGGACTGGCCTCCTTTTTCCTCAGCTTGCAGACGACCTATTGTGGGGCCTCACCTTGTGACCATGTGAGTCAATACTCCTTAATAAACTCCCCTTTATATATACATCTATCCTCTTAGTTCTGTCCCTCTAGAGAACCCTGACTACTACAGTAGCATTTGCTATTATTATTCTCTTTGGATTGCAGCTCCTACGCAGTGTTCTGCCTGGTACATGGAGACCTTAAATACATGAATGAAGGCGATGGCTTGGACGAGACACAGAGGGCCAATGGTGAGGGCGGGGAAGGACAGCCCTGGCTCCCAGGATGTGAGTTTCACTGGTGGCCTGTGCCAGGAACTCTAGGCAAGGGTCAAAGGAACCAAGAGCGAGGGAGGAGCAGGCTTCCTAAGCGGCCCAGGAACAAACACTTGGTTTGCATGAGCTACAGGAAGCCGAACGGTTCAGGGAAACTCCCAGCAGCTCTTTTCCTCTGCCCTAACGTGGGAATGCCATTTTCACCCAGGCTCAAGGAACCCTTCTTTATAGACAGACAACTTGCACTTTCCTACAGTCCACACCTTTTCTCCCACAACCACCAGATCTGCATTCCCCACATGGGAGCTGCGTTTCCCACAGTGCTTTTGCTAAAGTTGTGTGCGGTGGCCGCAGTACCCCTGCCAACCATTGGAGCGGGCACAGTGGAAACAGCCCTGTGGCCAGCTTCAGTGATTTTCTGTGAGCCTTGATTCTTCATCTACAAGATGAGAGTCATCATAGCTATTTGACAATGGCATTATGGTATCGTGAGGATTCTTTGCTGTGATTATGATGCACTTTACAAACTCCAGTGGGCAGGAAACACTTTCTTTTCTAGAGTGGCTGTCTCATGTTCTACTCCTACCCCAATGTATGAGAATCCCAGTTATTCTGCTACCTTGGTAGCAAGTAAAGCAACTTAGCTTTCATGCTGAGCGCTCACCCTGCCAAGCAAGGAAGAAATTAGAGCTCCTCTTTTTTCGGGACTGTTCCCCCGACACACACTGTCTTACACACATACTCACAGACTGTAGAGAAAGAACAAGAGCCTGGGTCTTGCCTTGGGCCTGTCTGCACTGCTCACCACTGAGACACCCGTTTCCAGTCCTTAGGGTCACTTCAGGTCAGCCAGCTCTGCCATGGATGAGCCACCCCAGTGACGGAGGATGTTCTGAGAATCTGGGACCCCTACACGGCTGCTCCTCTCTCAGGTCCTACTCCTGCCTAGGGCTCTGGGGAAAAACACAAATTACTAGCTAACAAGCTTATCCTGCCTCATGTCTATAAAGCACTCAACCTCATCCCAGACCCATAGAAGAGGCTCAGCTAGCCTTCCTTCCATTTCTTCAGAGAAAGGAAGGTTTTCTCCTCTGCCTGTGGGAGGCACTGTGAACTGGAGACCAGGACTGTGCTCTGAGGGCAGTACAGGGACAGCACCTGTGTCCTCAGAAGCCTCTGTCAGCTGCGAGGGCTGCGATCATCCTCAAGGACCGCTGGACCCCAAGCTCATCTGCACTTTGTTCATTTTGTGGACACTGCAGAGCCACAGGCCCTGTCCCGCTGGATGGAGGGGCAGCTCTTAGGAGCTCCTGCCCACCCCCAAAGGTAGGGTGTCTGCGGTGAGGAGCTCATTCCCTTTATTCCTGCTCCCTGCTCTGAACTGTTTATTTGGCTTATAATCTAAATCTATTTCCACATCCTCTGTTGTAAGTGTGGGTTGCAGTGCCTGGCAAGGAGGGGCAGTCGGTATATGTTGACTGAATGAATGGTTGGATAAAAATGACTTACTGCTGATGATTGTGTGGATTTGGACATGACCTGTGAAGTCACCTGTACCTCGTGGGGCCATTTCTGCCCGAGGGAAAAGTTCTTCTCTAAATCCCTATGCTGGCAGGGAAAGCAGGGGGAGCAGCTGGGGCAGGTCACTGGGGTGTTTCTGGGACACTTGGATTCCTTGGCGAGAGCCTCTGTTCTTGGGCGCCCCCTAGGGGCAAGCACTCGGTACTGGGCAGCCAGACCCGCTTCCTTCAACCTGAAGAGCCCTTTTTGCCGGTCCGGGAGAGGAGGGGTGAACCCTTGCCTTCTGAGCTACTGCTGCTTGTATCTTTCATTTATTCCACTCCCTTCCCCCGGTTTAAGTGCTATTTTAATAACTAGTCTTAAATGCAAACTATTCTACTTGATTCCTTTACAACCAAATATTGAGTTAATATTACTTACCTAATTTGACCATTTTTCTTCCCATTAACTTAATATGTATATTATCTCTGGTTCTGATCCTCTTGCCTTTCAAATTACTAAATTCCTTTTGTTTTATGTAACTGTTTTTGGTCTTTTCTGTTCTGCTTCATGTAATTTTCTTCAGCAAGTATTTCATCCAATAGCTTTGTAGATACATGATTACTTTCCTCTCAATGTTTTATTTATTTCAAGTAGTCATGAAGGGGGAAGGAGGGGATGGGATGGGTACACACCACATGTGATGGGTGCCTCTGAAAAAGCTGGCTTCAGGGACAATGCAGGGACCGCCACATGAGCACCTGTCCCTGAAGCCTCCTCCACCCCCCCAACTCCCACCCCAACATACTTCTGAACTGGGTCCAGAGCCCTGGGAGTGGGAGTGGAGCCATTCAAAAAGGGAATCACTGGTATCTCTGCTAAGTGGAACTTCCTACCCTGAGAGATCCTGGCACAGGAGTAAGGACTGGACAGTATCATCCTCAAGAACTAGGGGCCTTTGGGGGCAGTTACGGTTCACAAGGTGCGTGTGCCACACCCTTTACATACTTTGCCTTATTTAATTCTAATAAATAAAACGTTAAAACCCTATGAGGTAGGTACTGTATAATATCCCATTTTACAAGTGAGGACACAAGTTCAGAGAGGTTAAGAAACCTGCCCAAGGCCATGTAACTGGTATGGCAAGGACCTGGAGTTTAGAGCAGGGCTGTGTGATGTTACAGCCCAGCCTCATTTCTCAAGGCTGCTATTCCAGGCCCCACCTCAGGGCAGCTGAGTCATCGGGGGAAAGAATGGAGTCCCTCCGTCTGCACTATGCAGGCAGTCCTCCTGCAGCGGGGCATGGCCTGGGAAAGCAGGGATCGTGTCTACTTACTCATTTTTTTAAGCCACAATTTTACAAATGTCAAGTGGGAAGTGCTGTCACAGGGTGCAGCGGTCAACACAGTCCACTCCTCTACTCCCCAGGCAAGGAAGGTAGAGGGTATGTGCCCCTCGGGGTAGAGTCTGGGGTGCAGGGCAAACGTGCTGGCTGTGTAGCCATGCCTCCCCCACTGAGCTGTGACTTCAGAACAGTTAGCCTCTGAGTTAAACAGTTTCCTCACCTGCAAAATGGGAATAGCAGCAGTGTTTGCTTCTTAGGGTGGTCATGTGGGTTAAATAAACACACACAAGGCCAGGCGTGGTGACTCATGCCTGTAATCTCAGCACTTTGGGAGGCGGAGGCAGGCAGATTGCCTGAGATTAGAAGTTTGAGACCAGCCTGGGAAACACGATGAAACCCCGTCTCTACTAAAATACAAAAAACTGCCAGGCGTGGTGGTGTGCATCTGTAGTCCCAGCTAGTGGGGAGGCTGGGGCAGGAGAATTGCTTCAACCCGGGAGGCGGAGGCTGCAGCGAGCTGAAATCATGTCACCACACTCCAGCCTGGGTGACAGAGCGAGACTCTGTCTCCAAGAAACACACACACACACACACACACACAGACACACACACAATGCTTGCTCAAGCCACTACCTGGTTTATGACAGTGGTTCCCTGTATCCCAGCAGGCAGACCATTGACTCTAGGGAGCCACAAGCAAGAAGACTGGCAGGGCCACCGAAACACACTGAACCAGAGGATACAAGCCCAAGCTCCTCATCAAGCAACGGCACAGATCCGCATCTCTTTAAGCCCGAGCCATCCACCCTTCCACAAGGAAATGGTGTCATGCGTCCCCAGCCCCTAAGCTGCTCTCCCATTGGGCGTGAGCCAAGCTGTGGAAACGCACTGCGGGGCGGTAGAAGGCTGCAGAGGCGGGGCCGGGGCTTCCCCAGGAGGGGCCGTACATGGAGCTGGGGTTTGCACTCGAGAGAATGTCTGAGAGTGAGCTCAGGAGGGACCATGGTGGGTGCAGCTATGGCTGAGGGCTGCTCAAGGGAATCTGAAAAACGGGATATTCCATCCTGGAAAAAAGTGTGGGGAGTGAGGTTTGGACAAATACCCTCATATTAGCCAGGTGCCAGGGGAGGAAGCACCATCAATGAAAGCAGGAGATGGGGCCTTTTGAATGCGCCCATTCCTATCGCTGAGCCCGGAGACAGAAATGTGCTTCTGGGAGATTTTGCCTTGGTATCAGGAGCCATGGGGCTGGGGGAACTGCAAGGACAAAGGGAGGAAGAGAGGAGCTGGCATCCCAACAGCCAGGGGACAGGGTCTGAGTGGAGGGGCCTGGGAGCCCCGGAGCTTCTGCTCGGACTGCCCGGGAAGGAGGGTCAGCAGAGGAGGGTCCTGTAGTCCACCCAGTGGTCAGCTACCCTGAGGCCGGGCCGTGAGTGCCACAGCTGAGGGAGGAGATGCGCTCTGCTCAGGAGATGAAGCGACGGGTCGAGTGGGAGGCACAGTGGGACGTCCGGAGGAGCAGCAGGAGAAAGGCCAGGTAAGGTCACTGCGTCAGTGAGAGGAGTCTCACGGACGCCAGGCTGGCACTGCACAGTGTCCTTCATGTGGACTTCTGTGGCTCCCATTTCTCTTTTTATGTTTCTTTCTATTTTTAGACAGAGTCTCGCTCTGTTGCCCAGGCTGGAGTGTAGTGGTGCAATTGCAGCCCACTGCAACCTCCGCCTGCTGGGTTCAAGCAATTCTCCTGCCTCAGCCTCCTGAGTAGCTGGTTTACAGGTGCATGCCACCATGCCCAGCTAATTTTTGTATTTTTAGGAGAGATGGGGTTTCACCATGTTGGCCAGGTTGGTCTCAAACTCCTGACCTCAGGTGACCCACCTCGGCCTCCCAAAGTGCTGGGATTACAGGTGTGACCCACCGCGCCCAGCCTGCTCCCATTTTTCTTATTCTCTGAGCACTGAGAGCTGAAGGAGACAATACTCAGAATCCAAGGGCTGCTGTGTTTATGAATAGCCCATCATTTCCTGAGGCAGGAACGATAAGACCTCCAAAAACAAAAATATGTTAGCTGCCCAGACCCCCATGTGGTGAAATAGCAGTCTGACACTCACACAGCTCCGCGAACACCTTCTTGTTCAACAATCTTAGAGGATGTGTAGATTTCCGTCCCATCCAAACTGCTGTGTGCAGTGACAAGGCCAGGCAAAGGTGCGCTTGGGCCAGTGGAGCAGACAGAGGGCTGATTTGGTATGCAGCATGCCTGCTGGGACAGGTGAGCAGTCTCTGCCGGAAGGAAGAGCCATTTGATGTGACAGGTGCACACTGCCCCCCAGGGCCCAGCGTGGACAGGAGCTCCCCGTGATGAGCGGAGGGGGTGTGCCATCTTCAGAGGCTCAGGCAGGGGCTGGCACTGGCCAAGCCTGGCATTCAGTGGCCCAGCCTGGCTCCTGCAATGGATTCAGAGAAGCTAGGATTCAGAGGAGCTGGGATCTAGGGGAGCTAGGATTTAGAGGAGCTGGAATGTAGGGGAGCTAGGATTTAGGGGAGCTGGGATTTAGGGGAGCTAGGATTTAGGGGAGCTAGGATTTA
>NC_045434.1:35074920-35130590 GCF_002776525.5 Piliocolobus tephrosceles
GGAGCTAGGATTTAAGGGAGCTAGGATTTAGGGGAGCTAGGATTTAGAGGAGTTAGGATTTAGGGGAGCTGGGATTTAGGGGAGCTGGGATTTAGGGGAGCTAGGATTTAGAGGAGTTAGGATTTAGGGGAGCTGGGATTTAGGGGAGCTGGGATTTAGGGGAGCTGGGATTTAGGGGAGTTAGGATTTAGGGGAGCTGGGATTTAGGGGAGCTGGGATTTAGGGGGGCTGGGATTTAGGGGAGCTAGGATTTGGGGGAGCTGGGATTTAGGGGAGCTGGGATTTAGGGGAGCTGGGATTTGGGGGAGCTGGGATTTGGGGGAGCTGGGGTTTAGGGGAGCTGGGATTTAGGGGAGCTGGGGTTTAGGGGAGCTGGGGTATTGGGAAGCTCACCAGGCCAGGAATGAGGTCCAGATGAACATGGCAGAGACCTAGCCCCAGTAGCTGGGCTGTGCCCTCCTCTGGGCTCCCTCAGTTCCCTGGGCCTACCACAAGCATCACACTTACCATCTTGTGCTAAAAGGGTCAAATGATGCCTCTGTGAGCCTCATGGATGGTGAGTTCCCAGGTGCCAGCACCATGTCTTAATTCCCCGTGTGCCTCTGGTGCCTTGCAGAGTGCTCGATGCAAGGTAAATGCTCAGGAAGCCTGTGCTGAATGAACAGGGGAATGGGTGTGGCGTCACCTGCATGTTGAACTAGAGCTGCTTGCTAAGACCAGCCTGGCCCGGAGCCTGGGCCTGCCGGCGAGCTGTGGGGCTGAGAGCCAGGCAGGCGCTGGGATCTGTGTTTCTCTGGCTGGGTTTCTCTGGATGATCATCATGGTCTTTCAAGGGATGGGGGCACCAGAAGGGGATCAATGGGGTTTAATCAATAATTAGATAAAAATAAATTCACATGTGTGTTTAGGGGATTTGGCAAATGAGTGCAGCTTGCTCTAGTGTTTGATTCAATTCAAGTTGTCTTTCCTTAGAGGGCAATTTTCCTACATGTTGCCACCCAGAAGAGTAATGTCACTTACGCCTCTTCCACAGCCCTGCATAGGGCTCAGTGATGCAACAAGAAGAAAGGATCAAACGCCCTCGGAAGCTGCTTAATTCTTTGTCTTTAAAAGCATCTAGATTCTCCCTACTCACCACTCAGTCACCGATGAGAACCTCCCAGGCTGGCCATGTCTGTGCTAGCATCAGTTCCCTCACTTCTCTCATCTCCCCTGAGTCTCTTCACCAGCGCTCTCAGGATCTGCCTTTGGCCCCTCTGGAGACACATTTAACCAGTTTTCTTTAGTACATTGACCTCAGCTCTCTACGTGACTCTTGACTTTACAAGTTCCCTCACTTTTACCACCCCACAGCCCCAGGTAAGAGATGCTCTAGGCCAGGTGTGGTGGCTCATGCTTATAATCTCAGCACTTTGGGAGGCCAAGGGGGGCGAATCACCTGAGGTCAGGAGTTCGAGACAAGTTGGGCCAACATGGTAAAACCCTGTCTGTACTAAAAATACAAAAAAATTAGCCAGGCGTAGTGGTGGGCTCCTGTAATCCTAGCTACTTGGGAGGCTGAAGCAGGAGAATAGCTTGAACCTGGCAGGTGGAAGTTGCAGTGAGTTGAGATCATGCCACTGCACTCCAGCCTGGGTGAAAAGAGTGAAACTCTGTCTCAAATAAAAATAAATAAATAAATAAATAAAAAGATGCTCTGTCTCCAGCCCAGGCGCGAACCCCCACCAAGAGAAGAAGATTCAAACTTCTTGGGCCAATCTTCACATGGACTCAGCGCTGAGGCCCTAATGACCTCTGGGGCAGAACGTTCAAGGGAAGGAGGGAAACCAGATGTGAAAGAGTCAATGGCCAGGCTGACCCCACCGGATGCCAATCAGCAGTCAGTATCTCCAGGTTCTGAAAGACAGCTCAATCTGAGTCATTGCCATGTTTGGTGGGTGGGGCCCAGCATTTGGCATCTCCAGGCAGAAATCAAGTTCAGATGGCTTCATGGGGCTGGACACAAAGGTTCAGCTGAAGCAGATGATGGATTCTCAGCCAAGAGGACAGCAGCAGGGCACAACCCCCAGGAAGGGGCCGACAAAGCTGAGGCAACTTGGTTGGGCCTCAGTGCTACTCAGAGGGCTTAGAACAGCAAGGAAAGTGTAGACCAGACCCACATTCTGTGCCACAGGAGGGGAGAAGCCTGTGGTGGGGAGGGAGGTTTGCAGGGCCTTCCACAGAATGAGACTGGGTTAGACTGAGACTGAGATATACTGGAACTATTGCACGGGAAAGCCCTGGACAAACAGGATCATTATTCCAGTCTCTGTCTCAATGCTCTAGCCCACTGGCCATTCGGATGACACAGAGGCAAGTCCCTAACCCTAATCCTAACTCTTCCAGTTCACATTTGCTGCGAGATTTCATTCTGTTTGAGTGTCCAGTGTAAGTTTCCTGTTTTTTGTTTTGTTTTTTAGTTAGACAGGGTCTCATTCTGTTGCCCAGGCTGGAGTGCAGTGGTGTGATCCTAGCTCACTGCAGCCTTGACCTCCTGGGCTCAAGCGATCCTTCCACCTAAGCCTCTGAAGTAGCTGGGACTACAGGCATGCACCACCACACACAGCTACTGGCTTCCCTTTTGGACCTTGTAAGCTACCTCCCTTTTACCCTAAGAGCAGAAGAACTCTAAATCAAGTTTTCTTATGAGGAGACATGTTAGAGTGGAATAAGGAAGATGCAATGTGTCAGGAAAGCATGGCAGAGATTAGCTACCTGCCCCATCAGCCTGTCTCCTCTTATTCTTGGGAGAAACTGGCCTTATTTCCCGGCCTTTTTGCAGTGAGGTACGGCCTTGCGATTATGTTCCAGCCAAAGGAATGTGAGTGGGAGAGATGAGAGCTATTCCCAGGACTAACCCAAGGAGCCCTCCCATCTGAGACGTTCCACTCTCCATGGACCCCGTGTGAAGTACAGTCCCCCAACAAGGCCAGTCCCAAGAGGCTACTGTGCCACTCAGTTTGATTGTTTCAGTGATGGACGGGAATTTGAAGCTGTCAGAGATGGAGAGGAGGCTATTAGGGGAGGGAATTGCAACTGCAGAGCACCTTCCAGCAGGGAAGCTGAGAGAGACAGGTGTGAAATCATCGCCGTACTCTGTTTGGGTTCCATCCAAAGAGGGTAAAGGGAACCGGCTAAGTAAGGAGGCCTCAGGAGCCCTGTTTGGCAGGAGCAAGGAGAGCCTCTGCTGGCTGGCGGTGTTGGCTTTATCTCACACAGCAGGTGCCCTGTGATGGTTGGTTGTGGGAAGAGTAACGGGTTCCCCTGGGTCTTGGGAGGCCCTGGCAAGCATGTGCCATGCTTATCTTCTGTAAGTTCATGGTGAACTTACAGAAGATAAGATCCTTCCACAATACATTTGCTCAGAATTTTCACTTGTCATTGGCTGTGTTGAAATAGCCGGAGATTTACAATGATCTGTTCAGACTGTTATGTTTTGTTCCTGAAATGGAGGTACCGGGAAGTTCATATGATAAAAACTGGATATAAGTTTTCCAAAGAAACGACATGATAGGATTATGATTCTAGCCAAGGTCTGATACACTAGGATAAAAATGATCAGAAATTGCGTAGTAATCAGTGTGCCAATGATAAAAGCTATCTCTACCCTGCACAGAGTAAAGCTTTCCAAGGTGTCTACAAATCAGTCAAGTAGGACAACACAGGAATCAATCATGTGAGATCTCTAAAAATGTTATGTAAGAGGCTCTCTTGGGGCTGCGAGCCAGAGATCCTCTCTGGCTGAGGGCAGCCACCCACATACTGCAGTCCGTTGGGATGTAAACAGCCAGGGCATTCTAAGTGTGAGTTGTCTAGGTCACATGTATTGAGCCGTGTCTGTTTGAGTTTGGCTGGACAGCAAAGCCGGTGGGATTCTGGGTCTTTATGAAATGTTCCACCCTAATCAAAGGGCTTTAGAACATTGGGCCCCCAGTGGTCAAATAGGCCCCTCGGCACACATGACATTCTCTTCATGTTCTCTGGGCCTTGACGTGGGGAGTGGCTGAGCCTGGACCTCATCATGGGCCAGACCCAGAATCACAGGAGGCCAAACTCAGAGGCCTAAGACCGTTTTAAAATTCCCCCCGACCCCAGCCTCCCCACACAACACTGTAAATCCATAAAACTGCAAAAAAAGCAGGACCCTTGTAAAGAAAATAAAACCCAAATGATATCAACTTGGAGAACAGAGACAGGTGGCTGCTTCTTTCTGTCTGTTGTGAATATTCCTTTCCCCCAAACTCCGATGGAACAGCAGTGGGCTCTATGCTGCTTGCCCTGGTACAGATGGGTTTTGCTCTGAAGGGGGATTAGGAAAAGCGTGTCTGACATTCTTCAAGTGAGAACGTCCTGTGGCTTACCTAGAACAAAATTACACCACAGCAATACCAACGCTGCAACACTGCTTCAACCTAGTTTCTCTTGCAGGCGCAAAAGCTTCTTACAAGAATATGAGAATCATTATTCAGACTGGGCATGGTGGCTCTGGGAGGCCGAAGTGGGAAGATCCCTTGAGCTCAGGAGTTCGAGACCAGCCTGGGCAACATAGTGAGACCTTGTCTCCCCCAAAATGTTTTAAAATTAGCTGGGAGTGGGGTGATGCATGCCTGTGGTCCCAGCTACACAGGATGCTGAGGCAGGAGAATTTCTTGAGTCCAGGAGTTCAAGACTGCAATGAGCCATGATCATACCACTGCTTTCCAGGCTGGGAGGAAGAGCAAGATCCTGTCTCTTCATAAGTAAATAATCATTATTCAGGATCGCCACATGGATTTCCCCAGTCCCTCCAGAACATATTGATAAAACAGTGGTGTACAATGTTTGAAAACATAAATAGTAAACGCTGTGAGAAGGCACAAGCCCAGAGCTGTGGGTCTATAGTTAAAATTCTGCCCAAGTGATAATACCAGGCGTACATACATAGATAATTTTCTACTTTATAAAGTGGTTTTGCATTGAGACACTGATTTCTCTTAGACCTTCTTTCCTAATAGATAGGCCAGTGGGCTCATGTGCTATGCTTGGCTAGAAGGCAGCTCATTTAACAACTGCTCAGCCAAGCAAGGGAAGCTCTGCTGCAGGTCCAGGAGGCCCCCAAGCCAAAACTAGCAGAAGGAGGTGGTGCCCATTTTTCACGGGCTGGTGGATGTTGAGGTGGAGTCAGTTGTTTTCGCTGTTAATTCCCTTGGAGAAAGGGCATTCCTACCACAAAGCCATCAGATCTGGGAGGGCTGAATTAAACGGTCCAAGGAAACTGTGAAAAGTTCCAGCCCCTCATTTATAAGTGGGGAAAGTGAGGCCTGGGAAGCTGGTGACCACCCCCAACTCCGTCTCCTTCCCCGATGCAGTGGCAGACACATTCTCCTCTGGCTGCGGTGGAGTAAGACCCACAGCTGTCACCCGTGTCGGAGCTGGGAAATCACCACCTAGGAAATGCATCAGAAGTGCTACAGGTGGCTCCAGAGGTGCCAGCAGCCTCCAGGAAGGATAGGCTCAAGCAGGCACGTGAAACAGGAGGGTGAATGTGATCAGTAGTGGCCTGTGTGGAGATGTCATTCACATGCAATTTGTGTTAGTTCCTGTACTCCTGTGCTGTCTGTCCTCAGATGTCCATGCTGGCCTTTTCTGTGCAACTAGCAGCTGAAATGAGAGGGAAGAAGGAAGTGAACGCCCAGTGATAAGAGGAAAGAGAAATCAATTTCACCAATCCAGATCCCCAGTGATTTTTTATCCCGTGGGGTGCCATGTTCCCCTGACTGTCTACTTTAGCACAAACTATGGCTACCCTCAGAATGGCCTTTTCTTTAGTATTCTTCTTTATTTGCCCCAAAAGCTTCTTATCTTTAGCTTCTATCCCAACTCTCTTCCAGGATTCCAGGATGATAGAAGAACAAGGAAAATAGACTTTTTAGGTGGGCAGGGGTCAGGGGGTGGTTGTGGGACAGGGGCAGTGTGAGGTCAGAGGCATCAGAAACCATCCTGCTGAGATTGGCTACCCCACCTCATACAGAGTATCCCAGGTTAAGTAAAACAGTGCATGCACGTTGAACCAGAGAGACTTCAGGGCATCCGCCAACCCAAGGTGGCTTCTGGTCCGAGGTGGGGTCCATTCTCATGAGGAGTGCACAGCAGAGGACATGGGCTGTGCGCTCAGAGGAGGAGGTGGCTGTCCCTGGAGGATGTCCCTCTGAGTAAGTAGATGAGTCCAGCTGCAGAAGGAGCCTCTGCTTCTGACATGTGCCTTGCACTTCAGCCGTAGCAGGCTATGGTCCCCCTCAGTGTGGACTTTCCTTCTGTTGCAAGAGGGAGAACTGGTGGGACTGTGAAACCTGGCCTGAGCCCCTCATCTCAGTGGCCACAACCCCCCAGGCCTGAAGCTATGGTGACACTCTGGACCACCATGTGGGTCCTGGGCATTGTGACCTCAGCTGTTCCGTACACAAAGGGGTGGTCACTCTGCCCTCACCTTGACCTGTATGTTGCCTAGGACAGTGGTCTGGTCCCGGGGGCTATTGTGGGAAGTTGAAGAACACCCTGGCCTCCTCCATCATGTCGGCCAAGAGGGCAGAACTGAAGAAAACACATCTGGTAAAAGAGACATTGCTGGACGGTGTGGGTCCTCTCTGAGCTCCTACTGAATGGAGATGGTGGCAGGGCAGGGGATACAGAGAACGCGCCCATGGATCTCTGTTTTGTTTGTTTGTTTGCTTGTTTTTATCTGTTCTGAGCATAAATCAGCCTCTCTGTCTGGAAGGGGTGTGAGATTAATCCCTGGCCTTGGGGTGGGAAGGAAAGAGGCCTCTGCTGCCTCCCTCTGGGGACGAGGAGCACTGCCGAGGGAGCACTCATGGTTCCACGGCCCAGGCCTGCCAGGCCCGCATCTAACCAGCAAGGCTAAGGCTCAGAATAACCTTATTAGATAAGTATGATCATCACCTCGATTTTATAGATGAGGAAATGGGGGCTCGGAGAGGCTAAGCAACTCACCCAAAATGTCAGAGCTAGTAGAGAGGTCAGCTGAGGTTGGAGCACAAATCTGCCTGTGGCCGAAGCCCTTGCTCTGGAAACAACAGTTCTGGGGCTTGCTTCTAGTTATCCTAAAGTGCTCTCTCCACGCTGGCCCCTCCAGCAGGGAGAGGGCTGCCTGCTAAATAGGCAGACACACACCCATAGGAAGAGGACAGCACCACAAGATGTGAGTTGGCAGGAATCGGATCCGGGTGCTGCAGGGTCTGTGAGCCTCAGCTCAAGCCAGTTGGGCAGGCAGGGCTGCATGGTTGGGTGGGGGGGCTGGGGAGGGGGCGGGGGTGCAGGGTTCCCGTGCAAGGGCCAGATGTTCTCCTCCCCAGTCCTGATGCCTGCCAGGCTGAATCCCAGTCTCCTCTGTTGGCAGTGCAAGAACTACAAGGCAGTTTGCCTGGAATTGAAGCCAGAGCCGACCAAAGTAAGAAGCTCTTTTGAGGCCATGCCAGCAGCCAGGCCTGCGATCCATGGGGAAGTGACCTGGAGTCAGGGGTCATTTGCTGATCCTAGTGGTCAAGACCTGTGCCAGGTGCTGGGGGATGCACTGAGAGTTCTTGCTCTCATAAAACTTCACACTGTAACCAATCAGACGCATACATGAACCATTCAGCAGTGTCACCTGCTCTTCTGGGAATTAAGACAGGAGACGTGGCTAGTGGCTGCCGTAAAGTGGGTGGTAGGGAAAGGCCTTCCTTTGAGCTGAGAGCGGAAGGACAAGACGCTGGCCTTGCAAAGGCAGAGTAAGAGCCTTCTAGGCAGAGGAGGCAGCATGCACTGAGGCCCAAGGTGGGAATGAGCCTGGCTGTTTCAGGGACGAAAGGAGCTGAGGCCCCGTGGGCCAGCAGGGGAGTGGAACGATGAGCTGAAGGAGGGAGGAGGAGAGAGGAGCCTTCTACACAGGTGGGGCCCCCAGCTTTCCCCTCACCCTAACCATAAGGGTGGAGCAGAAACACCCTTCTGGGGGATCCCTTTTTGCCTCTGCACTTTCACCCGCCTCTGCAGTTCCCAACAGTCTGTGTTCCTGTTTCAATCCACAGACATTTGATTACAAAGCAGTTAAACAAGAAGGGCGGTTTACCAAAGCAGGAGTGACACAGGACCTAAAGGTGAGTGCGCGAACTCGGAGGCATGTCTATACTCCGAACCACTGGAGAGTAAGTTTTCTCCAAGTCCTCAGTGCCTATTTCCTAAATACAAGAATATCCTCTGACGTAGGCACAGTGCAATTACCAAAATCTGGAAGTTAACACAGAGACAACGCTCATCTATAGCCTTTGTTCTAATTTCACCAGTTGTCCCACACGTGTATTTCCTAACAACAGAAAGGTAGACGTTTTCTGGTCCAGGGTCTGATCCAGGATCACACATTGCCTCTAATTACCAGGTGTCTTTTCTATAATCTGGAACAGAACAGTTCTTTGTCTTTGGGGACACTACATTTATTTATTTTTATTTTATTTTTTGAGACAGGGTTACCCTCTGTCACCCAGGCTGGAGTGCAGTGGTGCGATCTCGGCTCACTGCAGCCTCTGCTTCCCAGGTTCAAGCAGTTTTCCTGCCTCAGCCTCCCAACTTTCTGGTACTATAGGCACCTGCCACCATGCCCGGCTGATTTTTGTATTTTTAGTAGACATGGGGTTTCACCATGTTGGTTTCAAACTCCTGACCTCAGCTGATCTGTCGGCCTTGGCCTCCCGAAGTGCTGGGATTACAGATTTGAGCCACCACACCTGGTCTAGGAACATTGACATTTTTACAGATTACAGATCACTTACATTGTGGGATAACAATTTGGCTTTGTCTGTTGGATTCCTCATGATGAGATTCAGGCTGTGCATTTTTTGGCAGAGACGTGATGCCTGTAGGTCCCACTGTCTTATAGTCTTTTTAAAACATTAATTAATTAATTAATTTTGAGATGGGGGGGTCTCGCAATGTTGCCCAGGCTGGTCTCAAACTCCTTGTTTCGAGGGATCCCCCAGCCTTGGCCTCCCAAAGTGGTGGGATTACAGGTGTGAGCCAGTGCACCTGGTCTATCCTATTGTCTCAACAACATCCTTTGTTTCCTCCCTATCGGAAGCTTTTCTCTGACAATGCCCCTGGATCTTTTCTTTCCTCCTGTTGACAGTTTCCCCTCCATCCTAGATCTTTCTTTCCTCCTTCTCTTCTCCATTTTATTTCCTCAGAATGAACTCAGGGAAGTGAGAGAAGAGCTCAAGGAGAAAATGGAGGAGATAAAACAGGTAACGTGATGAGGCCTTCCATATCATGGAGGAAAAGTGTAGCTTCAGGAAAAACGCAATCCTTAACTTTGAATAGTGAAGGAAAGCAGGAATTGCATGGAAAAACGTAACTCAGTCCTAATACCCAGAGAGCTTCAGTGTTAAGTTATTCACTTCTTACTTGTTTGATGCCTAAACCCAATTTTTGAGTGACTGAGGACTCCCTAAAGTGTCTCTTTGATAAGGGTGGGTGATGTCACCTTAGTGATAAAGTTGAGTGAGGGGGGCTGATTTGGAATGTGAATTTAGGGGCAGTCAGGGACCAACCCCGTCTTCCTTATTCGCCTCCCCTGAGCAAGTTGCAAAGCAGGAACCCTCTCATTTCTATGATACAACCAACACCTGTAGCATCCTTAGAAAAAAGGGAATGATCAAGCAAGAAAGTGTAATTGAAGCTGTGGTCTGAGCTCCACATGCAGCCTTGCGGTAAGCAGATCTAAGCCGTGCCAAGGCTGGTGGCGGTGCTGACTTGATGGTGCTTGCACCCTAGTTCCTTCACAGACTCCTTGAGAAGAAAGTGACTCTAACAGGCCATTATTAGTCTGTGCCAGAGGAGCAGCTGCTGCCCTTTGCTTAAAATGCCCTAAAGACGCCACAACTAACCTCAATAACGTGCTCTGTGCTTTGTCAAGCCATGCCTTTCTTCCTTGTTAGATAAAGGATCTAATGGACAAGGATTTTGATAAACTTCACGAATTTGTGGAAATTATGAAGGTAAGCATTACTTGAGTGCCTTCCATGGACCAGTCATACTGGAAACTGTGGAAGAGATACCAGCAGACCCTGCCCTCCAGGAGCTTATTATCTGCTAGTAATCCCAAATTCCATTGCAAGACAGAATTGCAAGCCAAATACTTAATTGGTTGTTTGCTAGTTAGGGGCTTAGAGGCGTGAGAAGTGAATGAGGGTTGGAGTAAGCAGTGAAGTCCTTACAGAGAAAGTGAGTCTCAAGTTAAGCCTTGAAGACTGCATCGGAAGCTTACTGCAAATCTCATCAAGAGCCCAATAAGATTCTTTTTTAACTCAAAAAATTACTAGGATGATCTAGATTCTAGAGCAGTGATTCACAACATGTGGTGTGTTTCAGAATCGCCTGGAACACTAATCAAACAGAGCCTGGGCTCATGTTCAGATGGGGCTGGGCCCTTGTATTTTAGACAAGTTCCCAGGGGAAAGATTGAGAAGCACTGATGTAGAAGCATGAACTGGCAAAAGCAAATAGGTACCCATTTTTCAAGAGCTCTAAGGGGACACTAGCCTTACCAGATATCAAAATTCACTATAAAAACAAAGTTATTAAATCAGTCCAAGGATAACCAAACACATGAATGAAATGGGATAGATAACGCCTCAATAGCCTCTCTGCCTGGGATGTAATGAGAATCAGTTGTGAGAATTTTAAAACTCTATTTACTGACACCCTTTCCCAGAGGAACTGAATAAACATCTCCAGGGTGGGCTGGAGTTGCTTAAAACTCCGTTTTGATTCAGATGCTTGCCCGTGGATGAGAACCAGGTCCTAAACACTTTAGCAGCAGTTACTAACTTTGGCTACACGTTAGAATCACCTGGAAAGCCTTTCCCCTACGCTTTCCCCATGTCCAGGCTACACCTCCTAACAATTAAGTCAGAAGCTCTTAGAATGAGGTCCAGGTGCCAGTGGTTTTTAGTTGCCCAGGTGATTCCAGTGTATACTCAAGGTTGAGAACCACAGCTCTATAGAATTTACAGTATGATAAAGGTGATTTTTTGATGTCAGTGAGAAGGAAAGGATTAGGTATTAATATTAGTAACATTGTTTGACTATATGAAGAAAAACCTTAAGCCAGGTAACACTGTAAAGTTAAATAGTCTATGAAGTGATTTTAAATAATAAAAACCAATAAGAGGAAATTTTAAGTAAATATGTAAATGGAAGTTCTAAATATAAAAACAATGGAAGCAATTACAAAGGAAATATTGATATTTTTAGCTATGTAAGATTTTTTAAAAGAATTATGACACAAAAATCATTTATATTTACAGAATTAAAAGAACAGTTTGGGGGAACATTTTTCCACAAATGTAAGCACAGAAAAAAGGTTTTTATCCATAACATGTAAAGTTCACACAAATCAATAAGAACTAAGTAGGAAAATAGACAAGAGTGTGAACAGACAATCCACAGAAGAGAATGTAACTAAAAAGCAATAAACATATTAACGAAGGCCTGACCTCATAATTAAATACATGCAAATGAACAATTATTGTTACACTCAAATAAGCAAATTTTTAATTTATGACAATTATAGTACAAGACATAAATGCTCTTATGCTGTTAATTAGAGTGCAAATTTGTACAAAACTGGAACATTGTTAGACAATAGATATAAAAAAATCAACCTCTTGATTTATCAATTTCACTTCTCAGAATTTAACCTGTGAGAATAATCAGAAATGCCATCATGGGTATACATAAAAAGACGTTCATCACAGGATTATTTGTAATAATAAAAATTTGGAAACAACCTCAGTTTTCAACAGTAGGGGAATAGCCAAATAAATTATGAAATATTTATATAATAAAAGTTAAGAACTATTAAAGAAAATGTTTAGAAAGAATATTTATAATGAGGACTAAAAAAGCAAGATGCAAGTAATATACGTAGGCTGATCTCAGCTAGGTTAAAAAAAAAAAAGTAAGTAAATATATGGAAAAAAGACTGGAAAAAAATATACCAAAGGGGTTCATAGCAGTTATTTCTGGATAAGAATATTCATACTTTTATATCCCTCTGTGTTGTCCACATTTTCTACAAACGGCATGCATTAATTATTTCTCTGTTAAAATCCAAACAAAGTAAGTGTTTTGTTGGTGGGGAGGCTGGGTATGGAAAGGCATAAAGGAGGCGATTTCAGGCAGGGGAACAGCTTGAGCAGGGCAGGAGGCAGGAGGAGCTATTGTATATGGCAGTCAGCACGGGGATCAGTCATGAAGTGGGACCACTGGGGGAAACTGAGGGGAAGAAAAATGAATGGGCACAAAGGCTGTAGGTAATGATGGCTTTTGAAAGACACGCAGACAAGCTAGGACTTGGTTCTGTGAGCAGCAAGAGGCCTCTGGAGATTCTTAATCAAAGAACATGCTGGGAGCAGCATTTCAAAAAGCTTAGCCCAGCGGTGTTTGTTTGCAAGGCTGCCTGGGTGGGGCCCGGGGAGCAGGTGGAGATGTCTGGCAGTAGGAACACCAGAGCTGGACCAGGTGTAGGGAAAGAAGGAAAAGATAAATCTGAAAGATGCACTGAAGGAAAAATAACAGTTCCTGGTGGCCAATTCAGTACGGAGACTGAAGTCTCGAGAGGCAAGCATCCGTGATGACACCAAATTTTAATCTGGATGATTAGAAGAAAGTGGTGACAATGACAATGCCAGTGGGGAGATAGAGCTAGCTTGGGAAAATGAAATCGGTTTGGAACATGATGATTTTGAAGGGGTACATGTTGGTGAGACATGTAAGAATATGGGACATTTTGACTCTGATGTTTTGGACCTGGGGACATTGACTTCAAGGATATTTTGACTCTATGAATACAAATATTTTATTCAAATTTGTGTTAACATTTAAAAATGCTTTTCGAGAAGGTATTTCATAAAATTTCATCTCTATGCAGACAGTGTAATTTCTTGATCAATTTTCTAAGTACATCAATTAAACTGTTACCAAATCTTTCATTTTTTAATGAAAATTATTTTATTTGAATAAATTCTTTTTATTTCTATTTTATGACAACCCAAACCTGTTTTTCTGTAACAAATATTGTCAATTACAGCTTCTACCATCTTAGAATGTCCACTATTTCCATTCGATTTACCCAGGTCGAGTTTTATAGATCAAAACTTTGTCAAGATTGTATTATTCTTTCTGTTCTGAGTGAATAATACATGTGATGTATCCCTTTAGCTGCTGTCAGTTTTACTTGTTGTTGACCATCTTTGCCAGGAATTAGGTAAAAGATGAAGCAAACACAAATACGTAGGATCTGGGTGTATGGCAAGGGTCAAAACATTGCAAAGTGTCTTTGGGGTCACAAGATTGGTCTTCTTGGTTCCATCATTTTATAGGCATCAAACCAAGGCAAGCATTGCTTTTATCCAAAGTGTGAGATCAGATAAAACAGTAGCTGGCCTCTGGCTCACCTAGAGACTTCAGAAAAGTCCCCTAATGTCTCTGCCTGTGCTTTCGTCTCATTGGGGAATGGGAATGAGGAAGGGGAGAAGCTGTGCATGTCACGGACACTCCAAAATCCACCTCACCCAAGTCTAGTGAGGATTCTTGAGGAAGTAAGATGCAGAATGGTTTGCAGAGAGGCGGGAGGAAGGTATTTCCAAAGCCCTTCAAAACGCAGATGCTAGTTCTGAATTCTCTCTTGAAGGAAATGCAGAAAGATATGGATGAGAAGATGGACATTTTAATAAATACACAGAAGAACTATAAGCTGTAAGTGTAACCTGCACTTGTCTCTCCCCATCCCTAAAGGGTCTCCTCCCTTCCCTTTGTTGAATCCCTTTTGCGTTCGGAGGACACCCAGACTCTTGGAGGAGTTGTCTTGGCTCCTACTGCCCCTGTGGTTTGGAGTCAAGGCCTTCCATGGCCACCTGTGTACTGGTTGTCTCCTTGTCATGTTGGAAAATGTCTCCCCAACTCTCCGCCCCTCCCTGGCCCTCCTCCCCGAGTCCCCTTAGAAGAGCACCAAAGGAACAGCAGGAACTCAGGCTGATGGGAAAGACTCACAGAGAACCACAGCTCAGGCCCAAGAAAATGGATGGAGCCAATGGAGCACCCTGTGCTCTTCACAAGAAGACGATGGCACAAAAGAAACAGGGCTCACTGGATCCTCTTCATGAGTGCGGGCCCTGCAGTGTAAGTGAAGCCCTGCCCGAGCCCAGCACTGGTGCCAGGCCCCTGGCTCCTGCTCCCTGGTGACTTCCTCGAGCTTGTGCTGTATCATAGTGAAGGGACTTCTGGGTGCGCCCGAGCCTGCGCCCTCCCTGACCTGCCTTGCCTTCTAGGCCGGTGGCGCCTCCTTAGCTGTGACCGTGCAGGACTTGCCCCTGGATCCACCCTCGTATTCTGTCCTTCCCTTTAGCAAGGGCAGATGAGGTTCCTCGCAGGCTGCCCTCCTTGGACCAGGGGAAACTGATCTTTCTTGTGCCGTTTCTGTCCTCTGCAGGAGAAATGTTTGTTGTGTGCTCTAAAGAACAACTACAATCAGGGGTAGGTAGATCCATACAAGATGTGCCTTGTCTCAGTCAGGTGCCTTGTTTTTCCCAAGGCCATGTGCTCCCAGCCGCACTCACATCACACCCCTCCTGAGGTTGTGCAGGGAGTAGGGACTGTTAGCAGATGCTGCCACCCAGCACACTCAGTCGTAGAGGATGTGGCACCAGAAAGGAGGACTTGGGTCGCCCAGCCTAGAGGCTGCTGCCCGGGGCTCCCACGGTGGGGAGGGTGCACCACCAGCGACAGAACTGACCTTGCCTCAGGTCCTGCCCTTTCTCCCCATCCAGGGGGAGATATTCACACCAAGTCTGGGCACCCTTTTCACCCTTGGCTTCTGGAGCTGCCTTCTGATTTATCTGTACCTCAACCCCAGTGACATCGCATATGTTTCCAACCTAGCGCAGCCGCAGAACCTACCAGCAGGTCCGGTTCATCACCTCCCCGCTCCTTAAGCTGCACAGTCAGGGCTTCTTGTCCTCTTAAATACCACCCCGACCCCAGGCCTCCATTGGAGATTAAAAGCCTTCATTCAAAGCCAAAGGGGATGTCATGGTTTTGAGTTCCAGTCCAAAACTCGAGTGTGTGGAGGTCAATTCTTTTTGGTTCTCTATCAGTGTATTTCAGACTCCAACACTTCCCCCTGCTTCCTGATGGATTGGTGGGAAATTCCATCTTAGTCATCTTAGGGTCCTCCCAAGCACCAGCTCCCTCCACTCTACCTGGGTCTGCAAAGGTCCCAGGTCAGAGCATGGGGAGGGCCCCTGATGATAGCAGACATCAGTCTGTGTGATCTCAGGAGAGACCCTGCTACCTGGCCCGCCCACTCACTCCCTCCTGGTAATCAGCTTCCACCCCTGCATGGGGCCCAGGTGTCTTGGGTGATGCAGGGAACTGCTCGGCCTTGAGTTCTGCCTGCACCACACCCCTCTGTGGTCTTATCACCAAGCAGGACTCAGGTCCTTGCTGCTCATAGGAACTGGGTGGCTTTCTTGGGTTCTGGAGATCCACCCTTCTCACCCCCTTGAAGGTTTCCTCTCCCTCCCTCCACCCCCAAAGGGAACCTTCCTTCAGAGGCCTCAGCCCTTTACAAAGGTGGAGAGGAGCCAGTGACCACCCAACCTTCTGTGGGCCACACTGCGCCTGCCCCAAAGTCCCAGACTGAGGGAAGGTGAAGCTTAACTGCCAGCTTGAAATGAGAGTAAAGAAGATACAGAACAAACAGTGTTTCAGAAACTGTCCTGCCCTCGGTGTGATTCTTTGGCTTCAATTTGAAAGAGGAGGAATTATGGGATTTCATATTTTATTTCACACTAGTTCCTCCTTGTTTCATCTCTTTGCTAAGCTGGCTGCTTCTACCATCTAATAAATAACTGGACAAGTTCTTTTTTTTTTTTGAATTTTATTATTATGGTTAATTTTGTGGGTTCATAGTAGGTGTATATATTTATGCGGTACATGAAATATTTTGACAAAGGCATGCAAGGTGAAATAAGCGTGCCATGGAGAATGGGGTATCCATCCCTTCAAGCATTTATCCTTTGAGTTACAAACAATCCAATTACTCTCTAAGTTATTTGAAATGTACAGTTATTGACTATAGTCACCCTGTAGTGCTATAAAATAGTAGGTCTTATTTATTCTATCTTTTGTTCCCCTTAACCATCCCTACCTTGCCCCCAAGCCCCCCACTACCCTTCGCAGCCTCTGGTAGCCATCCTTCTACTCTTTGTATCCAGGAGTTTCATTGTTTTCATTTTCAGATCCCACAGATAAGTGAGAACATGTGATGTTTGTCTTTCTGTGCCTGGCTTATTTCGCTAAACATAATGATCTCCAGTTCCATCCGCATTGTTGCAAATGACAGGAGTTTGTTCTTTTTATGGCTGAATAGTCCTCCATTCTGTGTGTGTACGATATCTTCCTCATTCATCTGTTGATGGACACTTAGGTTGCTTCCGAATCTTGTCTGTTGTGAAGGGTGATGCAACAAACGTGGGAGTGCAACTCTCTCTTCAATATGCTGGTTTTCTTTCTTGTAGGTATATACACAGCAGTGGGACTGCTGGATCTATGGTAGCTTAATTTTTAGTTTTTTGAGGAACAACCCCCAAACTGTTCTCCACAGTGGCTGTACATTCCCACCAACAGTGTACTAGTATTTCCTTTTCTCCAGGTCAAGTTCTTAATGGCTGCAAATTGATGAGCAATGTATTTGGTGCTTCCGATAAACATTTAAAAAACAAAACTCAAAACACATGTAGGCCTTGTTTACAAGAAGCTTATAGCTTTAAAGGTGAGATGGCAAACATGCAGAATAACAATATGGACAGTGTAGAAATAAGTACAATAATCATACGCGTGTAATGAAAGCAGAAATGGATCAGAAATGGGGGAAAGGAGAAGGGTGGGCAGAGCTCTGTATTAGTTCCCTATTGCTGCTGTCACAGATCACCACAAATTTAATGGCTTAAGACAACAAGAAATGGGCCTAACGTGGATCTTATTAGGCTCAAATCAAGGTGACAGCACAACGGCATTCCTTCTGGAAGCTCTAGGGGAAAATCTGCCCCTGGCCTTTCCCGGCTTCTGGAGGGGACCTGTCTTCCTTGGCTGATGGTCCCTCCCATCTTCAAGGCCAACGATGGCCGTGGGATCTTTCTCATGCCTCATCACTCTGACACCGACTCTTCTGCCTCTTGCTTCCACGTTTAAGGACTCTTGTGATTACATTGAGCCCACCTGGATAATCTGAAATAATCTTTTTATTTTAAGGTTAACCAAGTAGCAATCCTAATTCCCCTTGGCCATGTAACATAACATATTCACAGGTTCAGGGACTTAGAACATGGACATCTTTGCAGGATGTTATTGTGCCCATCAAAGGGGACTTCCCAGACCCTGTCCCTTGACTATCAAGCCTCCAAACAGTTGGGAACACTGCACTATTCAGTTCTG
Source organism: Piliocolobus tephrosceles (assembly GCF_002776525.5). Lineage (NCBI taxonomy): Eukaryota > Metazoa > Chordata > Mammalia > Primates > Cercopithecidae > Piliocolobus > Piliocolobus tephrosceles. The sequence continues at coordinate 35,092,480 of NC_045434.1, forward strand.
TGCTGTGGTGGTTTTAAACTAGGCCCACAGATTATTTAATACTCCTTTTATACTCTTTCCTTCAAGAGGAACCCAATTCCTCTCCTCTTAACTGTGGGCTAGACAGAGAGACTTACTTCTAATGAATGGAACATGGCAGAAGTGATGTGTATTACTTCTGAGGTTAAGTCATAGGAGAAGTGGTGGTTTCCATCTTGCTCTCTCTTGGACACTGATTCTGGGTGAAGCTGGCTGCCATGTTGTAAGGACGCCCAAGCAATCCTGTGAAGAAGGCTACATGGCAAGAAATTGAGGCCTCCTGCCAATAGCCATTTGAGTGAGCCATTTGACTTGGAAGTGAATCCTCCAGCTCCAGTAAAGCCTTCAGATGATGGCAACCCTGGCTGACCTCTTGCCTGCAACTGCCTGAGAAGATCCTGAGCCAGAACCGCTCAGTTAAGCTTCTCCTGGACACCTGACCTGCAGCAGCCGTGAAATAATAAATGCTTGTTGTTTTTAAGTTGCTAAGTCTTAAGGTAATTTGTTACTCAGCAAGAGATAAGAATATGTCTATTTCCTGTTCATTGTTTTAAAGACTTGAAACATTGAGATTTATATGGTTATGTGCACAAATGTGCAACTTGATGAATTTTTATCTACAGATACATGACTGGAATTGTTCTAGAACACTTCCAGCCCCTCTTCCCAGCTCACATCTGCCCCATATTCAGGTTACTATTATTCTAATCTCTACCATTATGTGTTATTTTGCCTGTTCTTAAAGTTGACATAAATGGAATCATACGTTATGTATTATTTTGCTCAAAATTGTACAACTCATGCATATTGTTTGTATATAACAGTAATTCATTATTTTCTAACTGACATGAAGTTTCTATCTTGTGTCTACCTCTTCATCTATTTTTCTATTCTCCTGTTGGTAGTCCAGATTGTTCTTTAAAATAATCTAAGTAAAAGCCATTTTCCCAGTTGCCCTCTGTCCATGCTTCCCTATATTTAAACACGTACCTTAGTCCACAGCACCCGGTGGGTTACGCTGCTTCCTCTTCACTGAGGAGTGTACGAAAGGGCTTGCCTGCCTCCCCATGCCCACTGTGCTTAGCTCTGAACGTCTGTCCTCTGCCTGCCTTTCTCTTGAAGCTGCTCCCTTAAAGGAAGCTGGTCACCTCCTGACGGCCAATTCTATTGACTCTTCTGCAGCTCTTGTTCTTCTGATTGAGTTCCTGCTTTTGACCCTGGTGAGTAATCCATCTTCCTTGAATTCCCCAGCTTCCTTGACTCCTGTTCTTCTACCCCTAACTTCTTTTGTATCTCTCTTGGCTACTATTCCTCTATTGTCTTAGTAGTTTGGGTTGCTAAATCAAAATATCATAAATGGAGTGGCTTTAAAACTACAGACATGGCCGGGCGCGGTGGCTCAAGCCTGTAATCCCAGCACTTTGGGAGGCCGAGACGGGCGGATCACGAGGTCAGGAGATCAAGACTATCCTGGCTAACGTGGTGAAACCCCGTCTCTACTAAAAAATACAAAAAACTAGCCAGGCGAGATGGCGGGCGCCTGTAGTTCCAGCTACTCAGGAGGCTGAGGCAGGAGAATGGCGTGAACCCGGGAGGCAGAGCTTGCAATGAGCTGAGATCCGGCCACTGCACTCCAGCCTGGGCAACAGAGCGAGACTCCGTCTCAAAAAAACAAAAAACAAAACAAAAAAAAAAACCAGACATTTATTTCTCACAGTCCTGTAGGCTGTAAAGTTCAAGCTCAAGGCACTGATGGATTTGCTTTCTAATGCAGGCATTTCCTGGCTCACAGATGGCCTCTTCTCACTGTGTCTTCACATGGTAGAAGGGGCAAGAGATCTCTCTTTTATAAGGGGCACTAATTCCATTCGTGAGGGTGCTGCCATCATGACCCAATCCCCTACCTCTAATACCATCCATCCCCTTGGAGGTTAGGTTTCAGCATACAAGTTCTGAGGGACATAAACTTTCAGACAACAGCATCTGCCTCCATTCTCAATGTGGATGAACCCTAGGGTTTTCCCTGAATTACTTGACATTTTTCTAGGGACCTGCTTCACTTGCTTCTTAGAGTTGGACGGAGAAACAGAGTCTGTCTCGCTCAACACAGCAACCCTAGAATTAACACACTGCTCAGTGCATGAGTATGTAGCACTTAGCATCAACCCTCAGGATCAGAAGGTCAGAGCCAAACTGACACAGGCCCTCCTGAAAGGGATCAAACTGGCTCTGGAATCTAGAGTCTAGATTAATTTAATAATGGGCAAAAAGATAAATGAGCTGGAACAAAAAAAGTCCATGTGACTCCAAAACCCAAGCCCTGGTCTTGTTCTTCATGTTCAAGAACACTGATTTCACGTTTCTTTCTTGATTGAGTGTCCATAATCATAACGTGACTGATGATCAAATGCCTCTCCCACCTCCTTTCTCATCAGTATTCATATGGCAGCTTGTTATTCCTCCCAGATAAACTGGTTGAGAAGGCAATGTAAATTTGTTTAAGAGGTACAAATGTCAACTTTGCTCTAAAGCACCATGAACTTGGCTGACTGCAGTGTCTTATGCCTGTAATCCCAGCACTTTGGGAGGCCGAGGCAGGCGGATCACTTGAGGTCAGGAGTTTGAGACCAGCCTGGCCAACATGGAGAAACCCTGTCTCTACTAAAAATACAAAAATTAGCTGGGCCTGGTGGTGGGCGCCTGTAATCCCAGCTACTTGGGAGGCTGAGGCAGGAGAATCGCTTGAACCCGGGAAGTGGAGTTTGCAGTGAGCCGAGATTGCACCACTGCACTGCAGCCTGGGTGACAGAGTGAGACTCTGTCTAAAAAAAAAAAAAAAAAAGCATGAACTTGAACAGTGGCTTCAAATCATGGTCCCTGGCAGGTGACCCCAAGCCTTGGACTCAAGCCCTGACCTGTCACCCAAGCTTGGATCTACCTGTTGTTTCAGGGCCTCATCATCCTGACAACTTCAACACAGCCAAAACCAAACTCCCCCGTGTCCCCAAACCCTTCTCTGCCTGATTTGCTGACGGGAGTCCTTGTCCTTGCTCAGTTCTCTGACAGCTAGAGCACAGGCTGATTTCAAGCCAAAGGCTGGACCTCATCCCCTCACAGGGCTTTCACCAGCCTGTCTGTTTGCTTGTCCACTTGCCCTGGACTAGACATCCCTGGAGGAAACCTGGAGTGCTGTGGAGCTCAGAGTCCCCTGCCCTGAGCAGCTGGTCCCAGAGCTCCTTTGGTTATTTTGAGGATTTCTGAGAATATAGGTAAAGTACCTGTTACAAAGTTTCCTCCATGGCTTCTTCCATGACGTATCTTTGATGGCTTTTTAGGGCCTTTCCTGAAGAGCCGAGGATGAAAAAAGAGAATGTGAGTTCCTTAAGGGCAGAGACTGTGCAGAATCCATCGATGACACCCCGCCCCTGCCACTTGATGGCTGCGTGGCTGTGGAGAACATGCCCTTTTTCTGCCCTTGGTACCACGTTAGTCATTAGAGCTTCACATCTTCTCATCGTCCACAGCAAATGAGCAACCAGGTCCCATGGAGCCTTTAACCATTTCCAGTGTTTATTCCTGAATTCCCCTCTCTCCCGTACACACTCTAATCTTAGTGTCTGGGTCCTGAGCTATGTCCAGTAGCTTCTGACCCAGTGCCCTCGACTCCAGGAGTTTCTTCTCACAGCCTGGAATCCATTGTCCACGCCACTTCCAGAGATTTCCTCCCAAACTACTACTTTACTCTGCAACTCACCCTCTTGCTCAAAAACCCCCAGGGCTGATTACTGATGGGATAACAGACACACTCTTTAACCTGCCGTTCAAGGCCTTGCATTTCCTATACTATTTTTCACCTTTTCTCCCCCTGTCCCTATCTGTAAACCCTATACTCTAGGGTCCCAAATGTGCCCTTCACATTCCCACGTCCTTGCCTTCACTCCCCTTCTTCTCTGAGCTCCAGGAATCTCCAATCATCCCTGCTGCACTGCCCTCTGCTCTAACATCTCCTCAGGGACCCAAGGACTAGGTCACTCAGCTGGGTAGAGGCGTTTCCCACCTTACTGTTCCAGCCCGCGTATGTCTTTCCTCTCCGTGCAGATTGTCAGTTTCTAGAGGCAGAGCGTATGCTGTCTTCATCTTCATCCTCAGCATGGAAGTCAGAACCCTGCACTTGGCAGGGGCTGAGGAAGTATTTTTTGGTTGAACTTTTGCTGCCTAGCCTGAGGTATTCACGTTGGCCCTCCTGACCCACTCCTGCCCTCTTGGCTCTGTGGCCTTGGGACTGTGGACATCCCCGAGGGTCCCTGGGAGCCAACAGGGGTCTCCTGTCACATGGAGCCCTCCGGGACCGTGCAGGTTTGGGGAAGATCCCAAGAAAATTCTCCAAGCTATCCAGGGTCCATACGTCACCGTGTCTGTGCCAGGCTGGCGGACGGGATGAGCAAGGCTGCCTCCCAGCCTACGTAGGTGCCAGTTTTAAGAACAGAAGCAAGGTCATCAGGGAAACCGAGCTGCCACGATCTGCTGAGGCACTATCTTCTTTATGGAAATGATGATGCAGCTCTAATTCAGTGCCGAGGACTGGTGGCAGTGGTCGCTGCCGTCCCCATCCCTTGACCTTTCCCAAGCTCCCTCACGCCCCAGTCCCACATCACCCAACTCACAGGTGACAGGACAGCTGTGTGAGTTTCAGGGACAGGCTTGCCTGGCTGTCAAAAAGCTGTTTCGTGTGCCCCTGGGGAGAGACCTGCAGGGAGCCACCACCAGACGTTCCTGCTGACACTGCGCACAGGCCAGCTTTACTGGCAAGCTTGTGCTTTTTTCTGGGTCCCAATGTCACCTCCTCTGGAACAGAATGATACTTAACTTCATCTCTTTTCCTAAAAATACTATTCCTGTCCTGTTTACAGAGCCATGGGGGGCATCTCCCTGACCCAGGCCCCTACTTCTGTGCTCTGGGACCCTGCCCTCCTGGACAGAATCAGGAGCCGGTTGACTTGACCGGGGTGGACGCCCAACCCAGCTCGCGCAGTTGGATTCCTTTCCCTGGCGGTTTGGAACTGGAATCTGGTGAGAACTCATTTGGCCCCAGAACTGAAGATGTGTAACTGGGAGCTGGGTTGCCATCTGCCACCATTAGCTGAAGATGCAGAAAAAGCTGATCTCTTGGAAAAGAAAACCAGTTAGCAGAAAGAGAAGAATCAAGTGGAGGAGTGGAGAGAAAGGCCTGAAGTCCGGAGAGGGGTCTGCAAGAGCCAAAACTCTCTGGGTCCCAGGCCCTCTTGGTCCAGCTGTAGCTCCCACCTTAGCTCTGAGGGACCCCCTGGCCTCTGAACTGTATCACCCATTCCTGTTTAGGCAGAGTGGGCTTCTGTTATTACCAAACAAGCCTTAACTGAGGCCACACAGAAGAAATCTGAGATAGTCCAATCAATCTCTTCCATTTACAGGCGAGGGGTTTGAGGTCCAGAGGCGTGTGGCGAGGCACCCTCCACTGTGGCCAGGCCCGGACCAAAGCCCAGGTTTTCTGGCTCCCGGCCCAGCACTTTGCTCCCTTTGCCCTGTGGCCCTCCGGGGCCAGCAGCTCTTTCAGAGACAGCAGGTGAGATAGAAGGAGCTCAGAGGTCACGACCAGCCAGATCCAGATACAAATTGGTGGATGCTGCAGACAAGTCACTTAGTCTCTCTGAGACTCAGCCTTTTCCTCCAGAATGTGGGGGTGATAACATCTAAATAGGAGTGTTGTGAGAATTAAATGAGTATATATGGAGGAATTAGATTTTTAAAAAACTGCTGTGTCAACAGTAACCATGAGGTCAGATTTGGTTTCCTGGATGAAAGGCCTTCAGTTCACAGACCCAGTTTCCTGACACATTGACTAACACTCATCATGGCCAGGCCTGCAATGAAATGACTTTTGATCTACCTTAAAAAATAAACAAATGACCTACAGCTGTTTTGAGAGGAGGTAGGCAATCAAGCAATAGGAAAATGTGAGTGGTGTGGGGATCAGGACTGGCTAGTCCAGAGGACGGGGTGGGTCCCTTGTAACACAGCATCTCACTCCTGTCAACCTGGTGACCGATGACAACAGAGTGAGGTGCAGTTGGCTCACCCCAGCCCTCCCACAGGTAACAGGTGCGCAGCCCCAGGCCCTGACTCATGCGGTCATCAGAGAAACATGAGGGTGAGTCATCTGGAAGCAATTAAGAGGGGAGGCCCAGGAGGGGGCCAGAGTGTGTCATCCATCCCATCACTGCCATGGCCCTGGCCCAGTGCCCACTTACAGCATTCCTTCTCCCGGGTCACAGGCCACAGGCCAGTCCAGAAGGTGGCTGAGGATGGGCTCAGGCATCCAACCCTTCTGACTGGAGCCCAGATCCATCTCTCTAAAACTCAGCAGCTCTGAGGATCCCCCAATTCCATGACAACGGGCTGCCCACCCACCTTCCCAAGGGGTGCTACCCTAACTTGCCACAGTCTAGTCTCAGCAAGCTGAAGCTGTCCTTTAAGAACATAAGTTAGAACATGTCACTCTTCAGCTCAGAACTTTCTAGTGTTTTCCCACTTCTCTCAGAGCAAAATGCAAAGTCAATGGTTCACAAAGCCCTACAGGATCCGCCCTGCTGCCTTCCCCATCCCTAACCCTGTACAATATTTCACTCGCACTTTCTAGTCAGGCTGGTTTCTTTGTTTTTCTTCAGATACAGCACATACCCTCTTGCCTCAGGGCCTCTGCACTTACAAATACTGCCCCCCTCTCAACACCCTGCCACCACCACCACTAGAATTCTCAGCCTTCCAGCCGGCCAGCTCCTTCACCTCAAAGTTACCTTCTCAGTGCCCCCCAGACCCAGCATTCCTCATATTTCTTACTCTGCTTTATTTTTCTCTCCAGCACACTCATCATCAACTCACATACTATACAGTTTACTTACTTGTTTATTGTCTGTCTTTTTCTATGAGAATGTAAGCTTTGTGAGCGTGGAGATTTTGTTTCTGTCACTGCTATACCCCAGGGCCCAGAACAGTGCCAGGCACATAGCAGGGGATCGATAAGCAGCTGTCGAAAGGCCACATGGACATCAAGAGACTTACCACCTACTGGGCACTGAGAGTTCTGGGCTAAGAGCTTTTCCAATATTATTTATTTCATTTTTTTTCTTTCAAGACAGAGTCTTGCTCTGTCACCCAGGCTGGAGTACAGTGGCATAATCTCTGCTCACTGCAACCTCCGCCTCCTGGGTTCAAGCAATTCTCCTGCCTCAGCTTCCCGAGTAGCTGGGATTACAGGTGCCCACCACCACACCTGGCTAATTTTTGTATTTTTAGTAGAGACAGGGCTTCACCATGTTGGCCAGGTTGGTCTTGAACTCCTGACCTTGTGATCCGCCTGCCTCGGCCTCCCAAAGTGCTGGGATTACAGGCTTGAGCCACCACGCCTGGCTATTTATTTCATTTTATACTTATGACAACCTGTGAAGTCCCTCTGTCATTCTATGAAGCCATTGAAACTGTCATTTTTGCCATTTTATACAGGATGGAATAGACTCAGTGAGAAGGTAATGAACATAATCTGTCCAAGATCACAGGATAAGTGACAGAGCTGAAATTCGAATCCTAGCATTCTGACTTCGGAACCTGTTTCCTCGACACTCTGGCTTCTCTCGATGTGGTCCCCGGCCTGGCAGCAGCAGCACTGCCTGGGAGCCTGTGGGAGATGCAGCATCTCAGGCTCTATCCCAGACCTACTGAATCAGAATCTGCATTTTCACAATACTTCCTGCGTGAGCCCAGGACACACTGAAGTCACCACAATAAGCAATGGGGTCTGCTGTATGGAAAACAGGGGGCCTCTCTCTGAACAAGGGGCTGCCCACAGCCTGGGGGTTATTCCCCTGCCATTACCGCTCCCTGCCCCACCTGGGAGCACGCCCCTATCCGCTGTTGCCATCCTGAAAGAAAGCTGAAAAGGGCCTGGTGCCGGTAGTGAGGCTTTAGGCTTCCTCTTCAGCTGCCCGCGGGCCTCTGTGGAAGGGCCACATTTCGTGTACATAATGAAGGCTCATCCCCTGCCTCTGTGGCAGCCAGGCCTGTCATGGACAGGGCTGTTGGAGAAAACGCTCCCTGTTCACGTAGGGAGCAGCAGGCTGCAGAGAGCCAGTTTGACATCAGAGGTACAGCGCTGAGCCTGGGCAAGAAGCCATTTCCACTCGACGCTTCTCAGGCACTTGGACCAGGAAGGCTGTTAAAACAAAAGCAAAACCTACTCTCATGTAGGTTACCTGGGAGCCACCCTGACACTCATTTTATTACCAGGAGCCACCTTTGGTCTTGACATTCACTAAGGAGTGGGCCTGGAATAAAACCAGAAATCCCCATTCCCAGCCTGCCCCAAACCCTCCAAATCCAAGGGCGCTGTGTGTATAAGCTCGGGCAGGCAAAAGTCGACTGTGAGAACTCGCCAGCAGAGGGCGCTGTGGCCCCATCAGTCCCTGCCCACTGAACTCTCCGGAAGGAAAAGCGGCAAGGATGCAAACAAGAAAATGAGACCAGACTGGAAGTCTAGACCCTGCGTCCCACGCGGTCCCACCATGGCTTCGTCTTTGGAATTTTCAGGGAACTCAGGAAGACTGACACTGCTGATCTCTGCCTACAGGAAAGCCAGTGGCCCCTCACAGACGGATCAGTTCCAGAAGGACACCCTAAATCCGGTATTTGGAACTCACAATAAAGGGACTTCCTTTCATTCGTTTATTTACTTAACTAGCATTTGTTGAGTACCTGCAATGAGCCAGGTACAGCGCTGGAAGAGGTGTTTTTCCCTAAAATCATGCTGTGACAATGATTAGATTCCAAGGCTAGCGGCACCCCCCTCCCCCGCAAAAACAAAAACAAAACAAAACAAACAAACAAAAAAACACACCTTTTTACATCTTTAGAGAAAATGGAATGAGACTATTTTCTGTTCTAGGGTCAGACAAAAGGAATAGGGGAAGGACAGTGTGGAGAAGAAGAGAGAGAAAGGGAGACAAGTAGGAGCGAGAGGATTGGAGAGGAAGAGAAGCTGGGTTTCAATCCCATTGTGGTATATATATTTATGATTATTTCATTATTTTTCCTCCTGAGTAAAAAAAAAAGTACTGAGTAGTTGGGACTACAGGTGTATGCCAACATACCTGGCTAATTTTTAATGTTTTTGTAGAAACAGGGTCTCACTATGTTGTCCAGGTTGGTCTCAAACTCCTGGCCTCAAGTGATCCTCCTGCCTCAAGCCTCAGCCAAAGCGCAGGATTACAGGCGAAGCCACTGCACCCGGCCCTGGTGTATACAAAATACTGAACCATAAAAGGTTTGGTTTTGGCATCATCCTGTTTCCCTTTCCAGACCCGGATCCAGGACTTATCTCTGCAGAGCACAGCATTGTGTGAGGTGCTCCAAAGCCCTCGTGTGTCTGCAGCTGCTGCTCTTCCCAGCTCAGTGCTAGTAGAGCTCAATCTGTTAAAAGAAAGCACCCTGATATGTGACAGACCAGCCCTCTCAGGGACGTTTGTACATCTTTTTTTTTTTTTTTTTTTTTTGAGTGAAACAAATGTTTTTGTAGAAACAGGGTCTCACTATGTGTGAAACAGGGTCTTGCTCTGTTGCCCTGGCTAGAATGCAGTGACACAATCATGGCTCACTGCTGCCTCAACCTCCTGGGTTCAAGTGATCCTCCTGCCTCAGCCTCCTGAGCAGCTGGGGCTACAAGCACATGCCCAGCTAATTTAAAAATATTTTTTATTGTAGAGACGGAGATTTCACTATGTTGCCCTGGCCGGTCTCCAATCCCTTGTGAGCTCAAGTGATCCTCCCACCTGGGCCTCCCAAAGTGCTGTGATTATAGGTGTGAGCCATTACACGCAGCTTGTTTGCATCTTTTAATGAGTACCCAAATTAACCTCTAATTGGTAAGTTCCCAGGCAGTGGGCTGGAGGGGAGTGACAATTTCAGGCTGTGCTGAGGATGGTATTTGGAAGCAAGGCCTGAGTACCCAGCAAGGGTGGGTAGGGGGTGGTGCTCTCACAATCTCTTAAAGGAGCTGGCAGGAGCAACTTCTGAGAGTTAGGGGCTGGGATGGAAAGGTAGGGGGTTTCAGATCGGGGGTAAATACCTCTAGCAGTTTTGAGTGACTTCAGTGTCATTCTGCATATGTGCTTGGGTGAGGCCAGAGAGAGAAGGTCAGTTCAGGAAAAAGGCTGGGAGCCAGAGAACTGCTGAGCTGGGAGAAAGGCCTCCAGGTAATGGGGTCGTGGCAGACCTGACTCTCCAGGGGCCACCACCTGCGAGCCCTCCCTGTGTAGCATGGTTCTCCAGCTGGTTCTCTAGCATTTTGCCCCACAGAACAGATGACTGTGCTGCCAAATTGCCCACACAGCAGTTCCCTGCGGTCAGGAGACTTGCTCAGAAAGTCCTGCCTCAGCGGCTGTGGGCTGGGCTCCGGGGACCTGGGTCTTTCCTAAAGAGCCTGCGGTAGGAGGTGAGCAGAGCCTAACAGACCCGGGGAGGACAGTTGTGCCAGGGCCATGCAAGGACAGATTCCTTTCCCACCGCAAGCCAGGTTTCCCCATGGCACTGCATGCTAAAGTCCTCCACTAGGAAGAAACTTAGTCATCATGCACATGGTTCCCCTCCTCTACCTCCCAGGGGATCCCAATTAAGAAGCCCACCTGCTTGCTGTTCCTTTGAAAAGTTCTGCTGGTTGTGCAGGAAGCAGGGCAGGGGAGGAGGAGAACTGCCGGCTCACCAGGCCTCTGTGGGACCACAGGAGAATCTGGGTCTCTGTCCTGCAGAATGTAAAGCTGGGGTTGCCCTGCCTCGGCCATTGTGCCTTTGCTAATGCTGCATTCTCCAGTGGAAGCATTCCTCGGATCACCTCTTAATGCCGGCCATCAGAATTAATCCAGAGTGAGAGAAGTCAAAATAGGGTTACCTTTTAGAATGCAAGGATGACAGGGGGGATTCTAGAGTGCCGATGCCCTATTCCTGATCTCATGACGGGGATATGGGTGTGTACTATGTGTAAAAATTTATCAAACTGAGTATGTCAAATGGTGACACTGCTTTGGAAAACAGTTTGCCAGTTCCTCAAAAATGGAACATGGAGGCCAGGCGTGGTGGCTCACGCCTGTAATCCTAGAACGTTGGGAGGCCAAGGTGGGTGGATCACCTGAGGTTAGGAGTTCGAGACCTGCCTGGCTAACAGGGTAAAACCCCGTCTCTACTAAAAATACAAAAATTAGCCAGGCATGGTGGTGAGTGCCTGTAATCCAGTTACCTGGGAGGCTGAGGCAGGAGAATCACTGGAACCCGGGAGGTGGTGGCTGCAGTGAGCTGAGATCAAGCCATTGCACTCCAGCCTAGGCAACGGTGTAAGACTCTATCTCAAAAAAAAAAAAAAAAAAAAAAAAAAAAAAATTGGAGGGGTAACCTATAGACTAAAACAGACTAAAAAGTTATGTCAGCCAGTTTCAACATCTGCATCTTATTTGTACCCTGATTCAAATTCTTTTTTTTTTTTTTTTGAGACAGAGTTTTACTCTTGTTGCCCAGGCTGGAGTGCAGTGGCGCCATCTCGGCTCACGGCAACCTCTGCCTCCCGTGTTCAAGTGATTCTCCTGCCTCAGCCTCCCAGGTAACTGCGATTACAGGCACTTACCACCACGCCCAGCTAAGTTTTGTATTTTTAATAGAGACGGGGTTTCACCCTGTTGGCCAGGCTGGTCTCGAACTCCTGACCTCAGGTGATCCACCTGCTTTGGCCTCCCAAAGTGCTGGGATTACAGGCATGAGCCACTGTGCCTGGCTCAAATTCTTTTTAATAATTCACATAGCACAGTTCTGAGACAACTGGGAAATTTAAATTCTAGGAATTAATTGCTAATTAGTTTTGCTGTGTAGTAGAATGGTGGTTAGGATACACAGGAAGTTCTTTTTAAGTGATCTGCTAAAACATTCACAGATGAAATAGTATGATTGCTGGTATTTGAAAATAATAGAAGATGGAGTAAACTGATGGGTGTGGGGGAAGGGGCTGGTTTAGCCATTGTTGGTGCAGGAGAGCGGGCAGGTTTGCAGTAGTTCATGATACTATCCTGTCTACTTTTGTGTATGTTCAAGTCTCTAAAGTTAATAAAGCTAAAACAAAGATATATATAGATCAAAAAATATATGTGATGTATAGCAAAGTATTTCTCCAGAGAAACAAATATAAACAAAATGAAACAGATTGAGAATCCATAATTATGTAAGAACAAGATCTTTCTCATCTCAGCCAGTTTTTCCATAACTAGGCTTTTTGGTAATGTGTGTTTCACCAGCTGAGACTCTCAATTCCTAGTCCAGAAAATTAAGCAGAAACTTACAGATCACTAAAACCCAAAGATAAAGAGTTGGATACAGAAACATTTATGGAAGATTTCGGGTCAGAAATGAGCAAGTGTTCACACCAGAAGGTCCTCTACTGAAGGGATGAGCCAGGCTGCAGATGTGCTGAATTGGATATGAAAATAGCATATCTGTCCAGCATCCTCCTTCCTCACAGAACTGGATGGAAGAGCCCTGGTTCTCAGGATCACTGAACATTAAAGCCACCTGGGGGCTGGGTGCAGTGGCGCACGCCTGTGATCCCAGCACTTTGGGAGGCCGAGGTGGGTGGATTGCTTGAACTCAGGAGTTTGAGACCAGGCTGGGCAAGATGGGGAAACCCCATCTCTACAAAACAAACAAACAAAAATCCCACCTGGGGAGCTCTGAAAATATACGGATGCCCAGGCCCATCCTGGACCAATTACATTGAGATCTCTGCAGGAGGGAGTCCTGGGGTTTCAGTGGATTCGAATGTTCCCCAGGTGATTCTAACCTGCGGCCAGAGTTGAGACTTGTGGTGTTAGGACAGGCAAGGTTGGGATTTAAGCTGGTGTGCCCATATTTAAAAACAGCTGGGTGAATGAGCTGGGAAATGGTGGTAGCCATGGCTGGGTAAATGACAAATTGAGTTGATAGGTGAGACACTGGGTGTCACCTTTAGTCTGTTTGCTGTGAGTCACCTGAGGTCATTTGGAGCCACTGTATCCAACGTGAGTCACTTCTCTCTGGGAGTCTGGGGTGTGGCTAAGATCCTAGTAGGCTGAAGGTTGGCTGCTTTGGACTGAGCTGTGGGCTCCTTTGCTGCAGGCTTTGACAAGCGCGTATCAAGTACAAGGGTGAACAGCTGGTCAGCAGAAGACAGTCTGGATAAAGCTGGGGAGGGAAAAGTTGTGGGGTGCACGAAGATTGGCCTCCTGCTTCATGCTGGGCTGTGAGTCAACCCAAAATAACACCCAGCAGCTAAACAGGCAGTGCCAAGCCCAGATTCCATCTCCACGGCAATGAGATTCCTCCCCCAGGATCCGTGTCTAGCGCTGAATAGTGACTTTCATCCCTGCCACAGCAGAAAGTCAAACTGGCTAATTGGCAGGGAACAGAGAGATTTAAAGCAAACGCTTCAGGAGCCACTGATCCCTGGCAACTGGGGGGAAGGGAGACACGTAGTTTCTAAGCAATCGCAACACATTATGGGAAACTGTGATTCAAGTTTCCCAAATTCTATTCTCAGGTATTAGTTGTGGCACAGAGCAAGGCCTCCCTCCCTGCAACTTCCTTGACACTCAGGTGGGTGGGAGGGACAGCTCGAAGCTGGGATGAGTGTTGCTTAACCTTTTGCCTGTCCAGCAGGAGCCGGTCACTTCCAGGCCATCTTGGCCCCGAGGGAAGGCACCTGCCCCCAACACGGGGTTTGTGGCTGAGCTGGCCTTGCGTCATGCCCTCCTTCTGCTCCAGGTGTGACCCGCACTTTGACCTTCTCTTTGCCTGAGCCCCACCAGCTTTATCTGTTCTGACCACTGACCAGCCCAGCACTGCTCACAGCGCCCCAGCATTGGGGTCCCTCTTCCTTGGCCTCTTTCAGAAACTTCCCTTCTCAGGCGGCCTTCTCAGGTGTGTCCTGGGACCTCTGCCTCTCTGCCTCTGGCCCCAGAGTCCCGGCCTCACTTATCTGCTACCAGGCAATGAGAAGGCAAGGCTCTGTAACCAATCAGTTGGCCAGCCAGCCAAGGAGATATTGAAGACTCATAAAGAGCTTTGAGAGAGACGTATTTGGGAAGTACAATCTGTGGGAGGTGGAGTGCTCTGGGGGTGAGGGGGAGATGCGGGGGCTATGGACTCAGGACTGTTTCCTGAAGGAGGTGTGGCTAGGATGAGGTGAGAAGGATGAGCACGATATTAATTTGGTGGTGGGAAGAGGTGGGACAGGGTGGCTGAGTGTGTGGGGACCAGAGAAGAGGCAGGATTGAGTGCGTGCTGAGAACACTCGTGGGTGGGGTGATACCCCCAAATACTTAACCACGGGCCCTGACCCACCAGAACCTGTGCCAGGTACGACCCTTAGCTGCTGGGTTGTGGGTACAATCCTGGGAAAGGACCAGGAGAATGATGGGCAGGTGGCCACTGGGTTGGGGGTGGGGGTGGCTCAGGGCAGTGGCTGTTTACCAACCAGTATGGAAGTGGTTCAATGTTTTATTAACCATAAAGGACCCTAAAGAGTGTGCACTAATAGAATCACCGCCATGCCCGTGGGATGGGGCAGCGACATGGCTGCACATCCCACCACGAGATGTGAGCTCAGCACTCAGACAGTCTGAGGGGATGAGCTGTGCACTTGTCTGCAGGAGGACACAGTCACGAGTCAGAAGCTGCCGTTTTCCCTTCTTGGAAAGGATGGTATGTTCCAGCATAGTGCAGGGGGCCCCTCAGGCCACCCCAGTCTTAGGGGAAGCTGAGCTGCCTCTATCCTTGCCCAGCCACTCCCAGCTTCCCCCTCTGCGGCCCTGGCCCCACCCAGGCATGGCTTCCACAGCAGTGTGGGATGGAGGGGCTCTCAGGCTCCCCTGTGAGTCTGACTCCAATTCCTGTTGGTCTTGTAAAGTCAGAAGAAATCCCAGTGATGACAAGAGTATAAAACAAGACTTGTCAAACTTCATTTTGAGCCAAGAAAATCACAGGATTGTCACTGGGACAGGGGCTGCTGTTGTGACCTCTGTAATTGGTCTGGCTGCCGCATAGTTGCTTTTGCTGGAAGTCACGAGACTTTGCTGGAAGTCACGGGACTTTGCTGGAAGGGAAGCCTTCCTCCTTCAATATGGAGGGCTCTGAGCTTCACAGGCAACTGCAATGATCTGGCACGTGTCACACAGCAATGCTCCTACAGGCCAGGAATCCCACCTTCAGGGAACCCAAACAGAAGAAGAATCCCACGCACTGACACTGTAGAGCAGAGCAAGGCGTCAGCTGCAAGCTCAGCACAGCCACTGCAGTGAGAGGTCTTGGTGGAAGCGACAGAGCTGACCTGGCTGACTCGTGCAGGCAATGAACGTGGGGACACGTGCAGAACTAATCTGTCGGAAGGCTGGAGAACTGCATGGGGAAAATGGGTAGATATCAAGGCAGGCTGGCAGCAGGAGATGCAGGCGAGGCCAAGCCGTGGCCACGCTGTGGTTAGGATACCATGGCCGGGACTGCTGCCACAGGACACGGGATGCTACTCTCACAGATGATCTCCTGGCCTAGCTGCCATGGCCAAAAATAAGTTCTCTTCTGTCCCTGCACCTGAGCCTTCAAACCCCACTGGGCTGGGCAGGATAGAAAGGCTGCGAGCTCTGCAGGGGTCGGGGACAAGAGGGACACCTGGTTCCTTCCATTCCTTCCATTTCCAGAGAGGCTGATGGATTCCGGCCAAGAGTCACTGGGGAATCCTCCCAAATAGAATGGGTGCTGGAAGGTGGACAGCCAAAACAAACAAAACAATAGCAACAAATGCCCATTATATACTGGGGAAGAAATTATGTTGATGGAAACAATGGAACGAGCTAGTTTTGTCTTTAAACCTAGGAAATAAGGCCAGGCACAGTGGCTCATGCCTGTAATCCCAGCACTATGGGGGGCTGAGGAAGGTGGATCACTTGAGGTCAGGAGTTCGAGACCAGCCTGGCCAACACGGTGAAACCCGGTCTCCACTAAAAATACAAAAATTAGCCAGGTGTGGTGGTGCACACCTGTAATCCCAGCTACTTGGGAGGCTGAGGCAGGAGAATCACTTGAACCCAGGAGGCAGGGGTTGCAGTGAGCTGAGATCATGCCACTTGCACTCCAGCCTGGGCAACAGAGCAAGACTCCGTCTCAAAACATAAACAAAAACAAAAAACACCAAAAAAAAAAAAAACCCCAAAAAACAAAAAACAAATAAACCTAGGAAATTGATGAATAACATCACCCATCACCTCCCAGGTGAATAAGAGAGCAAAAGACTTTGTGGGTTCATCCTCTTATTCCTCAGGAGAACCATATCCAAATGAGACATGTACACAGGCAATACCTGCGGGGTGGGGGCTGTGTTCTACATAGATGTTCAAAACTGTCTCAATTCAAACTGTCTGGATTCAGACCCTCCAGAGGAGTGCGGCTCCTATCTCATGCAGAAAGAGAGGGTGGGGTGATACATCAGAGGTCTGGTCAGGACTTGTGAGACGCAGTGAACTTTGATTGTGGCTGGTGGGTGAAGTGAGGTTTGATAGAAATAGAATGGCCCATGCGTATCCTCTGGGGACTCACAGACACCCTGAAATTGTATGCAAAATGTTGCATGTGTGCACAGGTACTTTTTCTGGAACAAGGTGAGAGACTTTATTGAATCCTCAAACAAAAGCAAGCACTGCTCTAGAACAGTATCTCCTAAACACTCTCCTCACCCGACACCCCAGGGCTTGTCAGGATGCTCTAAAATATCCATTTCTGTCCTCATCCATTCATGCGCAGCACTTAATCCCACTTCCTAGCCTTCTGTCCTCTTCTCCTGTCTCCTCTCCATGCTAAACACGCCAGCCCCAAATGTTCCTCCTTGCCACCAGGGCCTGAGTCATACATCCATCTGCTGAGCTAAATATCTCTACTTGGATGTTTAAAAGGCACCTCAGCCTGAATTCATTCCAACTAGAACTCTTGATTCACACCCCCACGGAAAAACCCCATTCCTCCCCCGGGCTCATCTAGCTCAGTTCACGGCATTCTTCTTTCTGTAAAGCCGGGGAAGTGTGCAGTGGGGAAGCGCTGGGCCCAAATCCCAGCTTTTCCATTTGCGAACGGTGGGACTTTATGCAAACTGATTGAACTCTCTGGGCCTCAATTGCCTCTTCTGTAAAATGTGGGAAGTACTAACGCCTAGTTCATAGAAGTGTTATGAAATCTAAACAGTTTAAACTATGTGAAGTGTTTAGAGGAGCGTCTGGCTAACCGTATTAGCCACTGTTGTTCTTATTCTTCCAGTTGCTCAGGGCAAATCCTAAGAATGATGCTTATTTCTCTTTCCCTCATGCACCACACCCAAGCCCACCAGCAATTCCTGTCCATTCCACCTTCAGATACGGATCCCAAATCTGACCTCCTCTCCCCGTCTCTATTGCTGCCAGACTCGCCTGAGCCGCATGGTCACTTGTGGTGGTCTCCTAACTGCTCCCCCTGCATCTACCATGGTCCTCCTCCCCACACCAGCTGTCCAGGTGGCAGCCAGAGTGATCTTTCAAAACCGTAGGTCAGGTCATTGCTCCCCTGTCAGACTCAAGCCCATCACAGCCCTTGCTATGCTGAGAGCCCATCCGGCCCCCCTCCACCCCGCCTCCCCGCCCCCACGCCCTCTGCATGCCTCTCCCACCACTTCCCCTCCCTCCCTTTACTCTGGCCACTCTGAATGTCATTGGTCCTCCTTGAGCCCTCCTGAGCCCTCTGCCCAGAGTAATGCCAGAGTGGAGGACCACGGCTGAAGGCGGAGGCTGTTGGCCTGGGATGGAGAGGGGAGATTCCTCTGGGTGGGAGGTGACACTGGGCAGCCTTGGATGAAGTGAATACTGAGTGTGGGGAAGCAAAAATAAAGAGAGAAACAAACGGATTAATTTTGCTTCTTTCCAGGGACTTGATTTTCTACAAGTGGTGCTCCAAGAGGCTTCTACACCCCAGCAGGGAGGCAAGCACCGTTTTGAGGTGGTCGGGCTGGCGAGGAGGTGCAGACCCCAGCCAGCTGGAGGGGCTCTGCCCCGGTGGCGTTCCCACTCCCACCTATTCGCAGGGCGCCGGGGAGGGCTGCAGGTGTTCTATTTCCCGGCTTGCAGCGCAAGGAGGGGAATCGCCTGACCTTCCCCTTCTCCCCTGCCCCGCTTCCTTGCTCTGCTCCCACAGGTGGAAGTCACCAGTAGAAACAACCCTTCACCGTTTGGAGGGCTGGGAGAGAGGGGCCATGAGGGCCCCGGGAGAGCCACCCGGGCGGCAGGCAAGAGGCGGGGCAGTCTCCCTTCCGGCTTCAGGGACCTCGAAGGGTGAAGGGCAAGGGGAGCTCAGGGAATGAACGAATGCTCCCGACTGATGTTTAACCCAGGACTCCGAGACTCCGACTGGTCACAGTCCTGCAGACCTCCAGGTCCTGCACCGGCGGCGCAGCGCTCCACTGGCCCGGAACGCGCACACCGGGGGAAATGGAAAGTGCCATTGAAACGTCAGATGTCACCGTCTTCATCAGCACTCTTGGAATTACGGCCAAGGCGGCTTCTTCTTTTGCTGAGACTTGACTCACTCCCAGCAGAGGGACGATAGCGGCCTGGTTCCGAGCGTTTATTCAGCTGCAGGCGTTGTTCTTGGTCTGTGTGTCCGGAGCCCCCGGTAGGGAGGGAGCGCAATTCCCGCTGCGTCCGCTGGGTGGCGCTGGCGCCGCGCCGTGTCCCGGGCTGAGGGGACCCCGCGCTGCCCAGTCCGTGGCCGGACGCCCCGCGCCCCCACCCGGCCCCGCGCGCTGCGGCCGCCGCCTCTTCTCGGCTTCCTCTTGCTTTCCAGTAACTCTCCTCCTGGGGAAAAGGCTTTTCACGGAGCAGGCTTGGAGCCCACGGGGCTGGCCTCGGACTGGATGGGGGTAAGGGCGGGTGGCGGCGCTCGAGCTGAGCGAACGGAGGGCTCAGGCGGCCGGTGGTCAGGGCCGGGCTGCGGCCGCCGTCTGGGGTGAGCGGCCCACCCCCAGCTCTGCGGCCAGGGCTCGCGGCTCTCTTGCAGATGCTGGGCGAGCAGGTCTGGGAGGGGGCTTCCCCGGGCGGGGCAACCGGAGGGGAATAGGGTGTGCAGGCGTGGACCGCCCGGCCTGCAGGCACTGGGCGTCGCCCTCCCGCCTCCTCCTCTCCCGCCGGGTGCCTGGTGGCTTGGCTTCTCCTCCAGAGCTTCGCGGATCCTGGCAGGAGCCGGCGCTCTCTCCATCCTTAGGACTTGACCCTTCTTCCACACCCGGGCAGGGAATCATTTGCTCAATCCGAATCTGATTTTCTGCTTGTGAGAGGAGAAACTGGTGACAGTGTCGCATGGACACTGTCGGGGAAGCCGAGACGCAGACCTGGAAGCCTGTACCAGAGGCCTTGCGGACAGCTTTGGAGCATGCATCTTAAGGCACACCACCTGTTTCTGCTGCTTTGGCACAGCCACGTGGCACCTAGGATCCTTCTCTGCACTCGACAGTGGCCTAATCCGTGCACCCTCTGATGGTGTTGGAGGGAGCTGGGGAGCAACATCAGATTAATAGACCCTGGGCTATCTGTATGACATGCAGATTTCACCCTCTCATTCTTAAAGGATGAAAGGCTCCAATTCAGAAAGGCGAGGATGGGGCCCAGGAATCTGCAATCTGTGTGTGTGTTTTTAATGGAGTCACTCTGTCACTCAGGTTGGGGTGCAGTGGCACGGTCTGTGCTCACCGCAACCTCTGTCACCCAGGTTCAGGCGATTCTCCTGCCTCAGCCTTCCGAGTAGCTGGGACTACAGGTGCACAACACCACACCTGGCTAATTTTTGTATTTTTAGTAGAGACAGGGTTTCACCATGTTGGCCAGGCTGGTCTTGAACTCCTGACCTCAAGTGATACACTACCTTGGCCTTGCAAGGTGCTGGGATTACAGATATGAGCCACCATGCCTGGCCAGAATTTGCATTTTGTGTTGTTTGTTTGTTTGCTTGAGACGGAGTCTCGCTCTGTGGCCAAGGCTGGAGTGCAGTGGCTCCATCTCGGCTCACTGCAACCTCTGCTTCCCGGGTTCAAACGATTCTCCTGCCTCAAACTCCCAAGTAGCGGGGATTAACAGGCATGCACCACCATGCCTGGCTAATTTTTTTATTCTTAGTAGAGACAGGGTTTCTCATGTTGGGCAGGCTGGTCTCAAGCTCCTGACCTCAGGTGATCCTCCTGCCTTGGCCTCCCAAAGTGCTGGGATTACAAGTGTGAGCTACTGCGCCTGGCCTGTTTTGTTTTCTTAAATCCAGAAGTTCTGATTCGAACCTAAACCTACCACTTCATTCCCAATCCTCTGAGCTTCATGAGCTCCAGATGCAGGGCTGTTCATCACGATTTCTTTAATTCTTTATAGCTCTTGTGGAATTAGAGGGGTAGATGTTCTTTTTGGAAAAACATTAGAAAATGCCTACATGTCTTTATTGAAAGAATTTAAAAACAATGCGTTTCTCTAGGGTTTATTTTCCCTCATGGCTCTCGACCTTCTCACAATATAAGATTGGCGGATTAATTATACTGAACGTCTTCAGTTTGATATTTTATTATTGCATGTTTTAAAGTCGTGTTTTGTAATTGTCCTGACAATGTAAGGAATGATATTTGTGAGGGTGAGTCAACAGCACCTTCCCTGTTGGTGTCTGCCCTCTAATAACCCCGTGGGCTGGATCCCCAGCACCTGGAAGGAGTCATCATGGAACGTTAATGAGGAGGAAGGCTGGTGCTGGCGCCTGCAACACTTCAGAGACAGAAAGCAGTGACTAGGCCAGACAGGCCCGTTGTTTTTGCACTTTGAGAGAAAAGTGAGAAATGGAAAATAGTCTCTTTGTCTTCTCAGCAAATACAGCCTATGTATAGAATTTCTCTGACTTCCTATCTCTGAGATGCGGGCTGCCCAGTTCCATGGAATCATGGCAAGCGAGAAACTGTCGTTGATAAGAGTTCAAGAAAATGAATATTCTCTCAACTCTGTGAGGGCCAGTGGGTTCCAGGTGAGACAAGACAACTTGGTGAGGGTCGTAACTAAGCCCCCAATGCATTTAGAAGCCTCTGGATGGCCGGAGAGTGCACTCCAGCCATACTGGAAAAATTATATTTTGAAGTTAAATCTGGCAGTGTTTTTTCCAATATTTAATAGGCCTCAGGAAAGAGCGAATACATTTCCTTCTTTGTTCAGAGGGTGCTCAGCTTACTGGAGTCATCTCTGCTATAGCTTTATTTGCCAACAACAGAGAACTTGCTCTGCAGCAGCCCCAGGCTCTCTGGGGACCCCACAGGCTGTGCAGATCCCCCACTCCAGAACCACACAAGGAGACGGAGCAGGAGCACACCCCATCTTCCAGGCCCGGGACAGCTGCTGAGCTCCAGGACACCGACTCTTGAAGGTTGATTTTGACTACCTACCAAGCACCAGCTGAACCAGTTCTGCTTGTGAGGGGTCTGCGGTACTGTTATTTGCAGGTAAAGAAAGTGAGATGGAGGGAGGCTGAAAGACTTGGCGCCAAGTCACAATGCCCTGCCGAATGTGGCCCACCTGGATATCCTGGGTGCTTCAACCTCAGCAGCTCTCGGCAAGTGAGTGGGCAATGAAGGATGGATGAGGGACATGGGAGAGCTAGCCCGGCTGCACAGTCCCAACTCTTCCCGCCACATCTCAGCTTCTGCAGTTGGAAAGCCAGAACAGTGATCTTCAGTTTGTTCATCAAAGGGCCAAGAAATGTGTCCCCACCTTCTCTGCTTCAATTCGGGTGCTCATAAGCCAATTATTTCATGCCCTAAACCAAAAAATAAACTCTACAGTTACAAACATCAACATTGCATAGGACAGGATCTGGCCCACAGGTAAGAAAAGTACCTACAAGACAGCTGCATGGACCTGTGGGTGCATTTCCTGTTACCCCCAGGGCATCCCAGAATGCTGACAAAGAGAAAACTAAGGCCTTCCCACTGTGATTTGTTATATGTCATAACACCAAGCAAATGACTGAGGGGACAATTATGGGGCCCAGAGGAAAGTGCCTGTATCGTGTAGATAAAGTCCAAAGCAACTTGTTTCAGACAAAACATTTTGCTTTGGAAACTTCTGAAACTTCCATGGCCCTTGAATATGGCAGAGATGATCTAAAAGTTTTAGAAGCCGTTCAAGTACCTGTGGTAGAGGCAAGGCATGGGAGTGGTGATCTTTAAGGGGCTTGTCTTTAGTTGGAGAGCCACACACAAAGCAGGTGGGCAGAAAACTGAGGTCTCCCGAGAGCAGGTTTCCAGACAAAAACTTAAAGAAAAAATGACCAAGAAAATACCTGATATAATTGACAATGCCATGAAATGAAAAGTTTATCATAAATTCTAATAAAAACTATAATGGGCTGGGCGCAATGGCTCATCCCTGTAATGGCAGCAGTTTGGAAGGAGGAGGCAGGAGGATTGCTTGAGGTCAGGAGTTTGATACCAGCCTGAGGAACAAAGTGAGACCCTGTCTGTATTTTAAAAATATACTTTAAAAAATATTTTTAAAAAAACAGCAGATGCATATCCCTACTGCATTTGAGACCTGGTTTCGGTCCGGCCTCCTCTAGGTAAGCTCACGAGCAACACTAGAATCTCAGCTTTCTCTGTTTGCTGATGTCATCTGAGGTTTTTCTTCTTCTTCTTTTTTTTTTTTTGGCAATGGAGTCTTGCTGCGATGCCCAGGCTGAAGTCTAATGGTGTGATATTGGCTCAATGCAACCTCTGCTTCCCTGGTTCAAGCAATTCTCCTGCCTGAGCCTCCCGAGTAGCTGGGACTACAGGCGCATGCCACCATGCCCGGCTAATTTTGGTATTTTTAGTAGAGACCAGGTTTCACCCTGTTGGCCAGGCTGGTCTTGAATTCCTGACCTCAAGTGATCCACCCAACTCGGCCTCCCAAAGTGCTGGGATTATAAGCGTGAGCCACTGCACCCAGCCCATCTGAGGTTTTTCTAATGTAGAGAATATACCATAGTGTTTTAAATAACCCACCCTCTTACATTTGACTGCACTCCCTTCTTCACCACACAGATTGGGGGCAGGAGCTGCTTTTTCAATGAGAAGAATGAACAGACCTAGTAGGCATTGCCTTCAGACCCAGGTAAGAGGAATCCCAGCCTTGGGAGAGCAATTTCAAGGGCCAAGCCCATAGGCCATCCTTCTAGAACATTCTCTACGTAGCTAGGGCTTCATAAGTCGCTTGCTGGGTTTGTCCTCCCTGAGTGGACTGTGTTGTCGGTATGCACACCTGTATTTCCATGGAATGGTCTTAGTCCTGCTGCTATAACAGAATACCTGAGACTGGCAAATGTATAAACAATAGACATTTATTTCTCACAGTTCTGGGGGCTGGGAAATCCAAGATCAAGGTACCAGCTGGTTTGGTGTCTGGCAAGGGCTGCTCTCTGCTTCCAAAATGGTGCCTTGGGGCTGGGCACGGTGGCTGATACCTATAATCCCAGCACTTTGGGAAGCTGAGGCGGGCAGATCACCTGAAGTCAGGAGCTTGAGACCAGGCTGGCCAACATGGCAAAACCCCATCGCTACTAAAAATACAAAAAATAAGCCGAGCATGGTGATACATGACTGTAATTCCAGCTACTTGGGAGGCTGAGGCAGGAGAATTGCTTGAACCTGGGAGACAGAGTTTGCAGTGAGCCAAGATTGCACCACTGCACTCTAGCCTGGGCAACAGAGCAAGACTCTGTCTCGAAAGACAAACAAACAAAAAACCAAAATGGTGCCTCAGTGCTGGATCTTCCAAAAGGGATGAATGTATGTTCTTGAATGACAGAAAAGACGGAAGGGCAGAAAGTGTCCAAACTCACTCCCTCAATTCCTTTTATAAGGTGCTAATCACTCCCTAAAGGCCCCACCTCTTAATACTGTTGCACTGGGGATTCAGTTTCAGCATGAGTTTTGGACATTCAAACCACAGCATTGTGCACACTCCTATTTCATTGGAATGGCCAAGGGGCAGCTATTTGCAGGGTTCTGACAGAGCTCTGCTGTGGAGCTGGGGTGTCCACATGCCTGTATGGAAGAGCTTTCATGGCACCAGAGCCTGGTGGGAAGAGAAGGGGGCTGGGCTATAGGCTGGGCACCAGGGACTATCACCTTGTGCCACTACATGTAGTGTGGAGTTCCAGAGAGGCCACAAATTCTGCATTTGAACTGGACTCCCCAGCCTCGTGTTCCTCTGCAGGATGTAAAAGGTAATGCCAGCAGATGGTGGCAGTGCTGGAGGCCCCTGGTGGGCAGAGGTCACCTGGCTGGAGTGGCAGGGGTGAGGAGATGCCTCCCAGCATAAGGAATGTGGGCTTCTGTTGGGTCTCTTGTTCCAGGC
Organism: Piliocolobus tephrosceles; assembly: GCF_002776525.5. Lineage (NCBI taxonomy): Eukaryota > Metazoa > Chordata > Mammalia > Primates > Cercopithecidae > Piliocolobus > Piliocolobus tephrosceles. The sequence goes on from NC_045434.1 coordinate 35,117,013, forward strand.
CCCACACATGTTCCAGGCAGCCTGGGTATGTCTTGGCCCACTCAATCCCTCAAAGCCCTGTTTAATTATCATCTTGCTGTCACCTATGTGGTGCCAAGAAACAAGTCACCAAAATAATGAAATGCCTAGCTAAGCTTAAAAACAAAACCATGAGGACTTTCTGGATAAATTGTGAAAAACAAAGTGCAAACTGCAGGTCCCTGTAATGAATTAAAAGACTCTATTCCAAGAATGCGTTAATTTAAACAAGGGAGTATAAGGCCAAGGGGGGTGATTAGGAGAGGAAGGCGGCTGACATCGAACTGAATATACCAAGGTTCCTCCTCAAAAACAAGAGTGCATTATTTGTGGTGACCATTCTTGGTATTGTTCTATTGCTTTAAAACACAGGATAAATACAAAAATTAGCTGCGCCTATAGTCCTAGCTACTGGGGAGGCTGAGGCAGAAGAATCGCTTGAACCCAAGAGGCGGAGTTTGTAGTGAGCTGAGATGGTGCCACTGCACTCCAGCCTGGAGACAGAGCGAGACTCCATCTCAAAACAAACAAACAAACAAACAAAAATAGCAACAACAACAAAAAAACAGCATAGCATCATTCTTGTAGATGCCACTCATTTAATATATGAGTAAATGTACTTGGTTAGGCTAGATTGGAGCGCTTGTCTGCACTGCTTAAAAGAAACTCTTTACTAAGAAAATTCGAAGGACAAACAAGTGCAAAGGGAATGTTAGGTTTAATTAAGAAATCAGCTCTTTAAAGGGCTGAATAACCAGAATAATTGTTGGTATGCAAGTGGGGCTGTGAATTATAAATGAATCATCCATTCTTTGAAGGATGATCTCTTCTTGGAAAAGGATCTCTTCTTGGAAAGTCTTGGGGAGCATTTTAAGTTGTTGAAAGCCAGGCATGGTGGCTCACGCCTGTAATCCCAGCACCTTAGGAGGCCGAGGTGGGTGGATCACCTGAGGTCAGGAGTTCGAGACAGCCTGGCCAACATGGTGAAACCCCGTCTCTACTAAAAATACAAAAATTAGCTGGGTGTGGTGGCATGTGCCTGTAATCCCAGCTACTTGGGAGGCTGAGGCAGGAGAATTGCTTGAACCTGGGAGGCAGAGATTAGTGAGCCGAGATCAGCCACTGCACTCCAGCCTGAGTGGCAGATAATAATTACTGAGTCGTTTTAAGCCAGTAACATTTGTGAGGTGTTTATTACATGCTAGTTCCTCAGTTCCAAGCATTTAGTCTTCACAACAGGCCTAGGATTATGACCATTTTATAGAGAAGGAAAATGAAGGCCTCCAAGTACCTTGCCCGAATTACCTAGCTAAATGCTAGGAAAGCAAAGACAGGTACAACAGGCTGTCTACCTCTAAGAAGTTTGCTACCTAGTATTTTTTAATGTAACTTCTCAAATCAGTTCAGGCCAGCTTCCTCTTCCAGCTCATCTGAATTTGGTGAGTTTCAATAAAATAAAACAATAAGAGAAACGTTTCTAAGCAATTAACTGTTGTCATGTATTATAATAGGAATGAGGGGGAAAGCTGTCTTATGGAATATTAAGTCTGCACTTGAGAATCAATTGCCTGAAGAACATTCTTATTTCCAGATTGTAATATGGTCTTTTTATGCCTGAACAATGACAAGAAAGAGTGATGATTTTGTAACAAAACCTCAGGGACGCTATTAACAAGTTGGCATTTTTAATTCATGTGGAAATGCTATTTTATTTATCAGAGAATTGTAGCAGGGGTGTTCATTTAATTAAGAATCTGATGTTGCAGGAGGGCAATTGAGTGAACTTTATAATATTGCAGACAGACGTGTATGCAAACACAAAAGAAAATTGGTTAAGGATCTAAGTGCCAGCTTATTTTCCCTGGAACAGTTCATTTTTACATGATTTGTGAGCTGTTTCATAAAGGAATCATGTAAGTATATTTTATCCTTTTAAAGATATTTTACGGTAAACTCATCTAACTAGTAATTGTACAAGGCTCATAAATAGCCAAAAAGAAAAGTGCTTCTAACTTTTGGCAATATTGAAGGTGACTCTCTCTCTGTATTAGAAGGGAGTTTAGGATCTAGTAGCTTTCCCAACTGCAAGTAAAGTAATGGCATATTCTAAATTATATGAACGACATCACAACATCATAAAACCAAAAAGGTAAAGAAAATAGGTTTAAATGAGAAAGTATTCTGAGAAAGGTGGAGAGTGGGCGTCAGATATGGATTGGAAGGAGACAAGAGATTGGAAAGGTGACAGAGCAGAGGCCCCACTATTGGTGGCTACTGCCTACACCTTCACCAGGAAGTGTTGCTCACCTGTCCAAGCCACAAGGTCTGGTCATCTCATTGATCCAAGTGCCTCCAGGTGGATGTGCCACTTCCAAGGCCCAGCCCTCCTAAGCCACCTCACCTCAAGGTCTGGATACATTTGTTCACAGTATGCCCTTGTTGAGTGCTAATTGTGTGCCAGGCACTGGGCTGGGTCCTGGGGACACACCCATGAACAAGGAGAGCAGGTTCCTGGCCTCTGGGAGTTGACATTCTAGTCAGAGAAGACAGTCTGTAAACACACAGATAAATAATTGCAAGAGTTGCAGATGGCGATTTGTGCTGAGAAAATAAAGCAAGGTAAAGAGATTAAGTGTGAGAGAAGAAAAGGGGCCGTTTAAAGAGGTGGTTAGGGAAGGCCTCTCTGAGGTCAGGACATCTGACCCGGGAAGGAGCCAGCGATGGGAAGCACTGGGTGGGGAGGATGCTCCAGAAGGAACAAGTACAAAGGCCCTGGGGCAGGAAGGACCCTGATGTGCTGGATGAGGAGCAAGAGGGTGCCAATATCACTGAGCAGGAGAAGAGGAAGAAAAGTAGGAGAGGAAGATGAAGAAGTCACAGAGGTCAGGCCACGTGGGCCGTTTAGGCATGGCCAAATGCTTGGATTCTCTTCCAAGGAGAATGGGAAGTCATTGGAAGATCTTAAGTAGGGACATGATAAGACTGATTTATACTTTCCAATTATTACTCTGACTACTCTGTGGGGACCAGATTATAGGAAGATGAGAATTAGGTGAGTGAAAAGGGTAAGCAGTCGTGGCATCCGCCTCCTTCCACAGAGATGAGTACAGGCTGAAGTCTTGTCCATTAGATGCTTCTGTGGAAGTTACAGGGAGCTGACTCTGGCCTTGGAACTAACTGTGGTGGGATCAGAGATGGGGCAAGCAGAGATGGTGCAAGCTTTGGCCCAAAGATCAGAAGCAGAAAGGACTCTGTGCCTCTGGCAAGAGGACAACTCCATGTTTTCTGTGCAAACATCCAAGTTACCATTTCCCCAGGTGACACTGCAGCTGTGGGACCTGTGAACACAGCAACAGCTAACCATTCTGAGTTTAAAAATCAAGGACAGTACCTTCATGTTTATAATACAGGGGCAAAGCAAAATTCATTGACAAGCATTTCCTTTAAAATACAGGGAAGGAAGATTCCATTGTCTACAAATTCTAATGGAAATTAATAAAATGAGCAAATATCACAGACGTTGTCTTTATTCTGTGTGGTGTATTCTGCGTGGTGTCCTGGTTATATGAGTGTTTACAGAAGTTTTTCTAGCTTATCTCTTGTCTCAACTGCCAACTGTCTGTTTTTCTCCATAAGGGTTTAAGTTCCTTAACCACGAATTGTCCTGCCACTGAAGTTTGTAGCCTAATCCCATGCAGCGGATACAGGGGAATCATTTGGTTTGGAATGACTGGAAATCAGGGTGCCTGCTTGGGGAGGGGGTTGATGAAGCTAAAATGACAGGTAGGGGTTAGCTATGGCAGGGGAGAAAGCCTTCATTTTAAAGTGGTGAGGTCCTGGTGTCCCTTGGCAGGCATTGCTGCCCTTTAGCGCTGGTCTTTACCTTCTCCAGCCAGGCATCCCAACACACAGAGTCCTGGGAGGGCCAGAGTCACCCTGTGTGGAAGTGGGAGAAATGCTTTCCTAAAGGGGCCTCTAAAAAGTGCTGCTGCACGTGATTGCATGTGCGTACGTGAGTGCATTAAGCAATGTTTAGTGCAATCGTACATCCAGATTTTACTTACGACTCCCTCTGTCCTTAGGAGTAGTAAATTAGGGCCAGGTATCTATTTGGCTCTAACCAAGGGCCGAGTTAGTGCCAAGCACTGGCCCTTCCTGGGGCTGATCCTCCTCATGAGGTCCAGCCTGCCCTGTCTCTTAAGACGAATTATTTCTCAGGTCAGGCAGCATCTCCGGCTCTTAGTAAAGAGACGGGGTGGCTCAACCCCACCAGTTCATCTGGCACATCTGGACACAAGCAGCCCATCCCATCCCCACCCCAGCTACCTAAAGCAAGGGGGTGATATGAGCCAATCTATGTTTACATAAAATTAGATGGCAGCCAAGGAAAGAATGATTAGCCCGCAGCAGAATCTCCTAGACAGCTGGTTGAAGGTCAACGTTCCTATGCCCTGCCTGGAAATTCTCATTCGCTAGGCCAGGGCAGGGCCTGAGAATTTGCATTTTAAGCCTGTGTACTTGCCCGCTCACCTCATAATTCTGACAGCTGGCAGACCTTATCAAACACTGGACTAGAGAGAAGCTAAGCTGGTGGCCACATCAGTATGGAGCTTGGATTGTGGGTGAGAGTTGGTAAAGGCCTGACTGAAGCAGCCACCACCATAGAGAGGAAGAGAAGCTGGATTCCAGGGAGAGAACAGGGAGCGAGCTTATGAGGATGGGCCCTGGCTGGGTGGGGAGAAAAGGAGGAGGGCAGGGAAGAGACTGCCCCCAGGGGTGCCTCCTGACCAGCACCTGCTTTTCTGGGAGCTGGCATCCATGGGATCTGTGGCTCTTCACACATGTAGGGGAGAGGTCCTGGGCTCTCTCTCCTCCAGCTGGCGCCAGCTGGCCCTGCTTTCCTGATAGCAGCTCGCAGCCTGGGGACGAGCCAGGGCCACTCCCTGGGAATGCTCAGGTTACAGATGCACCCTAGTCCCAAACACAGCTTCTCCATGGCCCCAGCTGATAAAGTTACCAAATGTCAGGTGTGACAGATTCCTGGAAGAGGACAGAGAGTGGAAATGATAGCTGATCCCAAAGGATTGCCTTCTAAACCCCAAACACGTTTAGTGGTAACTACACCTGACATTTCCAGAGCCCTCCCCTGTACGGAATTCAAAAATGCCTGCACTCCACATGGACATTTTTCTTCTTCTTCTTCTTGTGGGTTTTTCTGTCTGTCTGTCTGTCTGTTTTGGATACAGAGTCTCACTCCATCACCCAGGCTGGAGTGCAGTGGTGTGATCATGGATCACTGCAGCCTTGACCTTCCAGGCTCAAGTGGAGGTCTTCCCGGGTAGCTGGGACTACAGGGACACACACCACTCCTGGCTAATTTTTGTATTTTTTGTGGAGATGGGGTTTCACCATGTTGTCCTGGCTGGTCTTAAACTCCTGGGCTCAAGTGATGCTCACACCTGTAATCCTAGCACTTTGGGAATGCTAGGAGACTTTGCCCGGGAGACAGCAAAGAGCCAGCCGACAAATTCCTTTTCCTTCCTGTCCTGCTGTGAGGTGTGGTGGGTAGAAGAGAGGCACCTGGCCTCTTCTTCTTTTAAAATGATTTACACAATGGACTGTCATGTACCATGTAGAAGTTATTTTTCTTTTTTATCTGTTATTAAGTAGGGGTAGCATTACTTTTTTTTTTTTTTGAGAGAGAGTCTTGCTCTGTGACCTAAGCCGGAGTGCAGTGGCATGATCTTGGCTCACTGCAAGCTCCGCCTCCCGGGTTCACACCATTCTTCTGCCTCAGCCTCCCTAGTAGCTGGGACTACAGGCATGCGCCACCATACCCAGCTAATTTTTTGTATTTTTAGTAGAGATGGCGTTTCACTGTGTTAGCCAGGTCTCGATCTCCTGACATCGTGAGCCGCCCACCTCGGCCTCCCAAAGTGCTGGGATTACAGGCACGAGCCACTGTGCCCGGCCAGTCTTTTTATAGATGTGAATAATTTCTGGATATAAATGCCTCCCTACTTTTAGAGATTTTGATTTGAAGTTGCTATTTTCTTACAAAGTTGTCCCTTTTGTATTAAAGAAGTCCATATCATCGTGAGTGGCACCCCTGGGCCTGAGAAAACCATTTTACCCAGTGAACTTCACCTGAGAAATTTTTCTTCTCCTGCCTCCATCTTCAAAGCGTCTGATAGCTTTGCACAGAATGGCATTCTTGCAGATGTCATCCATCAGTCCTCACCGTGGCTGCAGGCCTCACCAAGGGACGGGGCCCTGTGCTTTGAGTCCAAAGACTTCATATTCATGAAGATGACAGATCTTTCCACAGAGTGGGTAGGAAATGAGAATTTGGGTCAAAGTGATTGTCTTAACCTAGACTCTCTAGAAAAAAAAAAAAGTCCCTGAGGCAAAGTTTCTGTGTTAAGGCTTAACTGGGAGGGGCAATACCAAGGCCTCAAGAGGGGAGGAAAAGGAGAGCTGAAGCAGGGAAGGAAGGGGTATTACCAAGCTGGGAACAGCTTTACAAGAAAATACACCCTGGCCACAGCAATACCACCCTGAACATGCCCGATCTCGTCTGATCTCAGAAGCTAAGCAGGGTCAGGTCTGGTTAGTACTTGGATGGGAGGGATGGGAGAAAATACACCCTGCAGCCTTCCAGACAGGCCACATGGACCCATCTCCCATACCTGGGAGTGGGAGAGGAGAGAAAAGGAATGTCTGAAGGCTGTTTGCTGTCTCCTGTCTGTCACTGGTCACAGGTCTCTGCGGGGCATTAATCCCCCTGAGGTTCTGTTTTGTCTCCCCGAGTAGACACACCTCATGCCTGTCTCACTCATTCAGGGTTGACCTGGCATCAGGCACAATAGAAACATACAGAAGCCCAGTGTCCTCCCAGGAGTGAAGTGCAGGGGGGATGGTAGCAGCGGCCAAGGCCGGAGGACATGTGGGACCAAGTAGCCAGGATGGTGGGTGGGGTGACAGGAAGAGAGAGGGAATCATAATGACAGCCTCTCACCTCGTAGAGCACATCAGAATGTTTTAAATGCTGTGCATTGGTTATTTCCTTGAATTTTCACAAGAATCCTGTTTCGTACATGTTATGTTGACCCTCACGAAATTGCCCTATTGGCTCAGCGAGGCCTCCCACAAGGACACAAACTTGTTCCTAAACTTGCTAATCAACTGGGTTTTGTTCAGTGATAAACAGGGAGTTAGGGGTGAAAAAGGTGGTTACCTTTTTGCCATCCCACTGAAACCCCAGCCCCACCAGACCTCCAAATGCCATTTACAACTTCTTTCTCTAGGCTGGCATCTGTACTCAGCAACATATGACAGGAAAAAGAAAAGTCTTTGAGAAGTTGTGGGGGAAAAAATTCAGACTTCTTCACTTTACAAACTACCAGACCTCATCTCTCTGCCATGCTCTTAATACTTACTGTGTGTGACCTTGTGCAAGTTACTTAACTCTCTGAGCCAATATGGCAATTTCATGAGGGTCAAAGTAATACAACATGGGATTCACGTGAGAGTTCAAGGAAATAACCAATGCACAAACACCTTTAAAACTCTGCTGTGCTCTACAAAGTGAGAGGCTGTTATGATTCTCCCTTCCTTCCTGCCGCCCCCGCCACCAGCCTTCTTGAGATACTCTTGGCTTCTTTCTTGGCCCCTCTTGGGTTCTGACCCTCAGCTGTGTTTCTAGAAAGTTTCCCACCAGTTTTCTGGCCCCAAATTCAAATCCAGTTCTGGCTCCTTTTGCTCCTTGAAGCTCATCTGTCCCTTGAACTATTTAGCCTTGGGGCTATACTAGGGAGAATTGTGACGCATCAGGGATTCTACTCTTTTTTTTTTTTTTGTTTTTTTTTTTTGAGATGGAGTCTTGCTTTGTTGCCCAGGCTGGAGGGCTGGAGTGCAGTGGCACAATCTTGGCTCACTGCAACCTCTGCCTCCCAGGTTCAAGTGATTCTCCTGCCTCAGCCTCTAGAGTAGCTGGGATTACAGGTGCCCACCACCACGCCCAGCTAATTTTTGTATTTTTAGTGGAGACGGGGTTTCACCATGTTGGCCAGGCTGGTCTCAAACTCCTGACCTCAGGTGATCTGCCGGCCTCAGCCTCCCAAAGTGCTGGGATTACAGGGGTGAGCCACCGCTCCCGATCTCTTATTTTTTTTTAGCTATAATGATTTGCAAGGGCAAAAATTTCACAATAAAAGGAGCTTTCTTTTGAAGCAATGAGTAAGCTCCTCACAAGTAGCAACATGTCGGGAACTGTAAACACTTGTTGCAGGGGAAAAGCTGGTCTAACTGTATCCTAGAGGCTCTAGGTTCAGGCTGAACGGAAGTACATGTCGGCTCCCTCATGTTGCTAAGCCCCGTTTCCCCTTATCCCCCTTATCCTCCTTTCCTAGGCAGCGCCTCATGTTAGCCTCACAGTGACCCCATGAGGTAGGAAGAGGCATCTCCATTTTTAAATTGGAAGCAAAGGTTCACAAAACCTGAATGATTTCCTCCGGGCCCAGTACAGCCAGTGTGAAGCCATCTTACAACAAGAAATTGTGTCTTCTAGTTCCAAGTACTTTCTATTCAACACCGTTGCCATTCTTTTTGGCTTGTCCCTGTTCCCTTTATTCTGGGTTTTCATAAGCACTTTTTTTTCCAGGGAAAGCGTCCTGCCTTCTGACAGCTGCTTGTGTTCTCAGTAACACTATTTGTTTAACTCACTGAGACAGTCAGTCACAGAACCACGCAGCCATCAGGGACTAACCTGAGGCCTTGAGCCCAGTGGAGGCCCAACCCGATGTTTCCAAGCGGGGTTGAGGGGGCCTTGGGGTGCTAAGGGCCTGCTCCAGAGTTCAGAGCAGAAGAAAGGCCCAGGGTAGCTCCTCACTTGACCTCCTATTTTGGAGGTCCCCTTGTGGTGGGGTACCTGCATCCCCACGGGCATAAGGGTCGCACTCAGCACCCACAGGGCTTTCATTTGGTGAATGCTGTTCAGTGGTTTCTGGTTGTCTGAGGGGCGTGTGAGTTGATGAGATTTTGAGAGGGGAACTGGGGGATGGGAGTGGAGTGAGCAGGGACTGGAGAGGCAGAAAAGGAGACTGTGGAGAGGAACTTCAGAGGAGGAACTTCAGAGGAAGAGATGATGAACGGGATGGAAGGTGGCCGTGTGATGTGCATTCATTCACCTTTCCTCGTCCCTGTTTCCCCATGCAAGCCTCAGTCAAATTAATGTTACTGACGGGTGCGTTTGGCGCTAATCCGGTAGCAGTGGGAGGTAACTGGTTGGGCTTGAGATGAAGGTAGGGAGCAGCTGAGTGCTCCTGGTCATATGCAGGTCACACACCACAGATTTCACTGGGGAAGAGGCACCAATCTTTTAATCTGAAGATAAATGTTTATCAAGATGTCCTCCTTCTGGCTGGGTACCATGGCTCACGCCTATAATCCCAGTACTTTGGGAGGCCAAGGCAGGCAGATCACCTGTGGTCAGGAGTTTGAGACCAGCCTGGCCAATATGATAAAACCCCATCTCTACTAAAAATACAAAAATTAGCCGGATGTGGTGGTGGGCACCTGAAATCCCAGCTACTCGGGAGGCTGAGGCAGGAAAATTACTTGAACCCAGGAGGCAGACGCTGCAGTGAGCCAAAATCACACCACTGTACTCCAGCCCAGGTGACAGAATGAAACTCCATCTCAAAAAAAAAAAAACAAAAAAAAAAAACAAAAAAACAGTTCTCCTTCACATCTTTTAAATCACTCCTCTTTTAATTCAGATTCAAATCCACTTCTTCTGGTCTGGCTCCAGTTGAGTCTTTGTCAGTGTCCCAAAGTTTGAGCCACAAAATCCCGAATTGTAGAAAAAGGAGTAGCTGGGGAAGGGAAAATTCTGTGACCACAGTCAATGGAAACTGTGGACCAAGCAGTTCTGGAAAATGAATTACACTGTTACGGAGGCTTGGACTACAGCCATAGGAAGGAAGCTATTGTTCTGCAGAAAAGATCATGAACAATTCCCACTTGGTAAAATGAATGAGAAGGAAAGTCAGAAATACCTGAGTCTTCAGTGGTGTAATTTCTAATGCTGATTGACACCAATCTGAAGCAGCCGAGAATACTGACAGCAATGTGGAACAAAAATGCCATTCACTGTGAGTCCAAATGGGCACCGAAGCTGCTAAGTGTAATTTAATCCCCTCAGCCCTGTCCGGTTGCACATATAAATCTGCCTTCTGTCTCTATATGTGCCAAGGGGCACTTCCATCTTTGACAGCAAGACCAAAGTCCATGCCTATTTTCTCAGCAAAGATCTCCCTGTTTGTATTAAATCAGTCCGTGTTGTTAAGCTAAGGGCATTCTGTGTAGAAACATCTCAGGCATTAAAATTTGTAAAACCTAACTAGTGTCTGCCCCCTTGCAGGGCCCTGTCTGTAAAAGTAACTAGGTCCTTTTTTTTTTTTTTTTAAATCAGCTACCATTTAGATCTCAGGACACATTTTCTTATTTCATTTGACATGTGAGAAAATTGTTGCAGGCCAATTGAGCTGTAAGGTGAACTTGACTGTGATAATAGGACACAGCTCAGCAAAGACAGCAAGGTCAGCTGACTGGTGTTCTGTTTTCTGCACGCTGTATCCACTGACCTGGTTCAGGATCACCTCTTTGTTCTGCAAAGGGCTATCAGATTATCACCAGGGTGGTCCAAGAGCATCTTCTGTACAATTAACCGGTAAGGACACTAACAAATATATGTGGAATGAATAGATTCAAAGGGGCAGATGAATATTTGTAATTAATCCCAGACACCCAGCTTGGCATTGACCTGTCAGTCTACACTCAAGCATTTTTTTTCTTTTTCCAGATAGGTCTAGAAATTCTTGTGTGAGTAGGAAAAAACCTTAGCATAGGAAATGTCTATTAGGCCAGGCGCAGTGGTTCATGCCTGTAACCCCAGCTCTCTGGGAGGCTGAGATGGGCAGATCATTTGAGGCCAGGAGTTCCAGACCAGCCTGGTCAACATGGTGAAACGCTGTCTCTACTAAAAACACAAAAATTAGCCAGGCATGGTGGCACCTGTAGCACCAGCTACCTGGGAGGCTGTCATGGGAGAAGTGCTTGAATCTGGGAGGTGGAAGTTGCAGTGAGCCAAGATCGCACCACTGCATTCCAGCCTGGGTGACAGTGCAAGACCCTGTCTCAAAAAAAAAAAAAAAAAAGAAAGAAAGAAAAAGAAAAAATATCTATTAAAATCTCCAGTTCTGGTAGTTAAAATAGGCTAGATATGCCACAGTAACAAACATCCCCCAAATCTTAGGATTTATACAACAGTTTATTCATAGCTCACCCTGGTCTGCTTTTGGGTTTGGGTGGCTGCTATCCAGGGCAACTGTCCTCGCATGATGACTTAGCACACCATTCGATCTCACAGCTTTTCTTTATCAAAATACCCTTCCCTGATTGCCACAGTAGGGGAAGAGCAATTACATGCTTCCACCTGGAAGAGACATGTGTAATATTTAATTTGCAAAAGCAAGTCCCATAGCCACACTGAGCTCCAAGCAGGTAGGTATACCACTTATTGATTCCTGTAAAACAAACCACCCCAAAACAACACAGTTTATTACTTCTCATGGTTCTGTGATTCAGCTGGGCAACTCTGCTTTTATTTTTTTCCCAAGACAGGATCTGGTTCTGTTGCCCAGGCTGGAGTGCAGTGGCACGATCTCGGCTCACTGAAACCTCTGCCTCCAGGGTTCAAGCAATTATCCTGCCTCAGCCTCTCAAGTAGCTGGGATTACAGGTGCCTACCACCATGCCTGGCTAATTTTTTGTATTTGTAGTAGAGACAGGGTTTCAACCTGTTGGCCAGGCTAGTCTCAAACTCCTGACCTCAAGTGATCTGTCAGCTGGGCAACTCTTTTGCTGGTTTTGCCTGTGCTTCCTCATACAGCTGTACGTGGTTGGAGGATTGTGCTGGAAAGTCCAAGATGTCCTCATTCACATGTGTAGCGATTGTTTCTGGCTGCTGGCTGGGGTGTCTTGGTTCTTCCCCGTGTGGCTTCTCATCCTCCAGTGGGCGGTCTCAGCTCACTTCCTTACATCATGATCTCAGGACAGTGTTCCAAGAGGACAAAGGCAAAAGCTGTGAGATCCTTTGAGTCCAGACTCCAAAAATTGCACAAAACTCTGCCATATTTTATTGGTCAAGGCTAGTCACAGACCGGCCCAGATTCAAGGTATGGGGAAATAGTCTCTTAATGGAGGGGTTGCAAATGTTGTCGCCATGTGTTTTGATCTATCACAGCAGGTACATGTAAAGCCAATTCTCATTATGTATAGTAGTTATGTTTTACAAAGTTGTTATGAACACTGACTTAGAGAATATTGAACCATTGCTCCTAAGGGAAATACAGGGTTAGGTTCCTACAAGCCCCTGGACACACCTAATCAATATATAACCTTGTTTTATGTGTGTCTATTTAAAGACATCTTGTTTTTTAAATACATATTGTTTATTCCTCAACATTGAACTCATGGCCAAAAGCACTATACTTTATGCCTGAACAAAGCTTATCTAATACCTGTATTTTCCCCATAAGGCACATCATAGGCTTTTTGTGCTTACAAACATCAGCATTATGGCATTACATCTGGGAAACTGAAATAACCAGCAGAAAGAAAAAAAAGTAACAAGTTTGTTACTGAATAGGCCCCCAAAAAGGATACTTGTTTATAATATGAGAACTGAAAAAATAAGGCAAAATATAGCCTTGTTTCACTGACAGCTGTTTGTCAGGCAACACAGATTTTTTCATCACTCTGCACATGCCTATAAATGACCAAGAAAGCAACATGAGTATTGATTTGGGAATTACAAAAATAAATTTTAACAAGTAGGTGAATTCACAAATACAGATCCATGAGTAATGAGATCAACTATACATAAAAGAGGGAATCCAGATATTGGTGAACATAGTACTTCCTGGCACATCCATTCATGAGAAAACAGGAAGAAGAAATGAACATTTATGGAGCACTTCCTATGTGCAGCCCTATGCATCTACTAACTCGCTTATCACAGCAACTCTATGGAATAGTTAGTAATATAACCTTTTTTTATATGTTGCTGGATTCAGTTTACTAGTATTTTGTTGAGAATTTTTGCTTTTATATTTATGGGGGATATTGGTCATGTAGTTTTCTTGTGATGTCTTTTTCTGCCTTTGGTATCAGGGTATTACTGTTCTCATAGAATGAATTAGGAGGGTTCCCTTCTCTTCTGTTTATTTTTGAAAGAGTTTATGTAGGATTGTTGCTAATTCTTCTACAAACGTTTGGTAGCCTTTACCAATAAAACCATCTGGTCCAGGGCTTTTCTTTCTGGGAAGATTTTTGATTAATAATTAAATCTCTTGTTATAGGTCTAATTAGTCTTTCTTTTCCTTCCTTCCTTTCTTCCTTCCTTGCTCCTTCCTTCCTTCCTTCCTTTCTTTCTCTCTCTCTTTCTGTCTCTCTCTCTCTCTCTTTCTCTCTCTCTCTTTCTTTCTCCCTTTCTTT
>NC_045434.1:35130600-35167774 GCF_002776525.5 Piliocolobus tephrosceles
TCTTTCTCCCTTTCTTTCTCTTCCCTCCCTTCCTTCCTTCCTTCCTTCCTTCCTTCCTTCCTTCCTTCCTTCCTTCCTTTCTCTCTCTCTCTCTTTCTTTCTTTGTGTTTGGGACAGAGTCTTGCTCTGTCACCCAGGCTGGAGTGTAGAGGCATGGTCTCGGCTCACTGCACCCTCCACCTACTGGGTTCCAGCAATTTTCCTGCCTCAGCCTCCCAGGTAGCTGGGATTACAGGCATATGCCACCATGCCTGGCAACTTTGTGTATTTTTAGTAGAGACGAGGTTTCACCATGTTGGACAGGTTGGTCTGGAACTCCTGACCTCAGGTGATCTGCCTGCCTCCACCTCCCAAAATGCTAGGATTATAGGCGTGAGCCACTGTACCTGACCAAAAAAAAAAATTAATTCTTTTTAGAGACGGAGTCTTGCTATGTTTCTCAGGCTGGTCTTGAACTTCTGGACTCAATCATTCCTCCCACCTTAGCCTCCGAAATTGCTGAGATTACTGGCACAGGCCATTGTGCCTGGCTTAGATTTTTTCTGTTTCCTCGAGTCAGCTTTGATAGTCTGTGTCTTTCTAAAAATGTGTTCAGTTTATTTAGGTTATCTAATTTTTTATTTTATTTATTTATTTTTTGAAACAGAGTCTTGCTCTGTGGCCCAGGTTGGAATGTAGTAGCGTGATCTTGGCTCACTGCAACCTCTACCTCCCAGGTTCAAGCGATTATTCTGCCTCAGCCTCCCGAGTAGCTGGGATTATAGGCATGCTCCACCATGCCCAGCCAATTTTTGTATTTTTGGTAGAGACAGGGTTTCATCATATTGGCCAGGCTGGTCTCAAACTCCTGACCTCATGTGATCTGCCTGCCTCAGGCTCCCAAAGTGCTGGGATTATAGGTGTGAGCCACTGTGCCCAGCCTAGGTTATCTAATTTGTTGGAATACAATTGTTCATAGTATTCCCTTATAATCCTTTCTGTGTCTCTAAGTTCAGTGCAATGTCCCCTCTTTCATCTCTGATTTTAATAATTGAGTTTTCTGGATTTTTTTCTTGGACAGTGTAGCTAAAGCTTTGTCAATTTTTTTACCTTTTTGAAGAACTAACTTTTAGGTTTGTTGATTTTTTTTTTTCTACTTTTCTCTCCCCCATTTCATTTATTTCTATTTACCTTTACTACTTTCTTCCTTTGGCTTGCTTTGGATTTAATTTGTTCTTCTTTTCTAATTTCTTAAAGTGGAAGGTTGGGTCATTGATTTGAGATCTTTTTTCCCTTTTAATATACGCATTTACAGCTATAATTTTCCTCTGTAAGCACTGTTTTTGTTGCATCCCATAAGATTTGGTATGATGTGTTTTGTTTTCATTCATATCAAAGACTTTGCTAATATCTCTTATTTCTTCTTTGACCTATCGGTTGTGTAATTTCTACATATTTGTGAATTTCCCAAATTTTCTTCTGTTGTTGATTTCTATTTCCACTGTGGTTAGAGGACATACTTTGTATGATTTCAGTCCTCTTAAAATTAGAGAGTTGTTTTCTGGCCTAATACAGGGTCCATCCTGTGAAAGATTCATGCACATTTGCAAAGAATGTGTAGACCAGGTACGGTGGCTCACGCCTGTAATCCCAGCGCTTGGGGAGGCCCAGGTGGGTGAATCATGAGGCCAGGAGTTCGAGACCAGCCTAGCCAACATGCTGAAATGCTGTCTCTACTAAAAATACAAAAGATTAGCTGGGTGTGGCAGTGGGCACCTGTAATCCCAGCTACTTGGGAGTCTGAGGCAGGAGAATCGCTTGAACCCAGGAGGCAGAGGTTGCAGTGAGCTGAGATCGCGCCACTGCACTCTAGTCTGGGCGACGGAGCCAGACCCTGTCTTGGAAAAAAAAAAAAAAAAGAAAAGAATGTGTATTTTGCTGGTGTTGTGTGGAGTTTTCTGTGGATATCTGTCACATCTATTTGGCTTATAGTGTTATTTAAATCTTCTGTTTCCTTGTGGATCTTCTACTTAGTTTTTATATTCATCATTGAAAGTGGGATATTGAAATCTTCAACTACTATTGTTGAATTGTTTATTTAACTTTTCAATTCTGTCATCTTTTTCTTCATATATTTTGGAACTCTGTTGAGAGGTGCATATATATTTGAAATTTTTTTGATTGACTCTTTTATCATAAAATTTCTATTTTTTTCCTCTAGGAAAAATTTTGTCATATATTAGCATAATATAGTATAATTTATTTGTATTTTTTATCTGATATTAGTATTTCTATTCCAGTTCTCTTTTGGTTATTGTTTATATGGTGCATCTTTTTCCCTTCTTTTGCTTTCAGACTGTTTCTATCTTTGAATGTACATCGTTCCTTACAAAGAACATATAGTTCTATGATTTTTAAAATTCATTCTGCCAATATCTGTCTTTTAATGGAGTGTTTAAGTGTTAATCTTGAGGATCCTATGTATATGATGAGTCACTTTTTTTTGCTGTTTTCAAGATTCTTTGTCTATGGCTTTTGACAGTTTGATTTTGAAGTGTCTAGGTGTGGATATTTTGAATTTATTCCACTTGGAGTTTGTTGAGCTTCGTGGATGTGTAAATTCATGTTTTTCATCAAATCTGTTAAGTATTGAGTCCTTATGTCTTCAAGTACTTTTTTTCCCCCTTTCTCTTTCTTGCCTCTTTCTGGTACTTTAGTTATGCATATTAACACTTGACGGTGTCCCACACAAGTCTTTGAGGATCTGTTCATTTTCCTTCATTCTTTTTCTTTCTGTTTCTGAGATTGGATAACCATAGTTGCCCTATCTTCAAGTTTCCTAATTCTCTCTTCTTCCTGCTCACACCTTTCCTGATGTTCCTCTTGCGAATTTTTTCATGTTAATGCCAGGATTTCTAATTGATTTTTAAAAATAAATTATATATATATATTTTTTGTTTGTTTGTTTGTATTTTTGTTTTTGAGACGGAGTCTCGCTCTGTCACCTAGGCTGGAGTGCAGTGGTGTGATCTCAGCTCACTGCAACCTCCAACTCCCAGGTTCAGGCGATTCTCCTGCCTCAGCCTCCCGAGTAGCTGGGATTATAGGTGCATGCCACCACAACTGGCTAATTTTTGTAATTTTTGGTAGAGACGGGGTTTCACCATGTTGGACAGGCTGTTCTCGAACTCCTGACCTTGTGATCTGCCCACCTTGGCCTCCCAAAGTGCTGGGATTACAGGCATGAGCCACCGCGCTCAGCCAATCTTTGTATTTTTAGTAGAGACAGGGTTTCACCATGTTGGCCAGGCTGTTCTTGAACTCCTGAACTCAAGTGGTCCACCTGCCTCAGCCTCTCAAAAGTGCTGGGATTACAGGCGTGAGCCATTGCACCTGGCCAGGTTCTTTAGAGATGTTTTCCTTCATTTTTTTAGACATGGTTTTCAAATATATATTTGAATATATTTAAAATAACTGGGCCAGGCACAGTGGCTCATGCCTGTAATTCCCAGCACTTTGGGAGGCCAAGGCGGAAGGATCACCTGAGGTCAGGAGTTTGAGACCAGTCTGGCCAACATGGTGAAACTCTGTCTCTACTAAAAATACAGAAACTAGCTGGGCATGGTGGCGGGCGCCTATAATCCCATCTGCTCGGAAGCTGAGGCACAAGAATTGCTTGAACCCAAAGCACAGAGGTTGCAGTGAGCCTCTGCCTCCCAAAGTGCTAGGGTTACAGGCATGAGCCACCATGCCCTGCCCAAACTAGACATTTTAAATAATATAATGTGGCAACCTGGAAATCAGATTCTCCACCCTCCCCAGGTTTGTTTTGATGGTGCTGTTGTTTTTGTTCGTTTGTTTATTGACTCTTCTGAACTCTGTTTTCTTTGTCAGGCGAGGCCACTGAAGTCCCTGCTCAGTTAGTTTAATGGTCAGCTGATGATGAACGGAGATTTTTCTTAAACAACTGGAGCCAGCAAGTCTCCCAGTCTTTGCCAAGGGCTCCGTGTGAGTGTTGGGGCATGCCTTCAATATGAAGCCAGGTAGTCGACAACTGTGCCTTGGTGTTGTCTTTCTGCTTTTCAGAAAGATTGAAAAATGTGGCCTTTATTTAGAGACCATGTGTGCAACTAAAAATGAAGTGTTTTTTTAACCAAGGAATGAGGGAAACTAGCTGTCTCTGCTGCCTTCATTTTATAGGTGAAGAAACTGAGGTTTAGAGAAGTTCAGTAATTTACCCAGGGACATCCAAGCAGTAGGTAGTGGTGCTAGGATTAAAATCAGGCAGCCTGACCCTAAATCCTGTACCTGAGCATAAATCACCATAGGTAGTGATGCTAGGATTAAAATCAGGCAGCCTGGTCAGGCACGGTGGCTCACGCCTGTAATCCAGCACTTTGGGAGGCCGGGACAGGTGGATCATGAGGTCAGGAGATTGAGACCATCATGGCCAACGTGGTGAAACCGCGTCTCTACTAAAAATACAAACAAATTAACTGGGCATGGTGGCATGTGCCTGTAGTCCCAGCTACTTGGGAGGCTGAGGCAGGAGAATCGCTTGAACCCGGGAGGCAGAGGTTACAGTGAGCCGAGATTGTGCCACTGTACTCCAGCCTGGTGACAGAGCAAGACTCTGTCTCTAAATAAATAAATAAAACCTGACCCTAAATCCCTTTGCCTTGCACAACAGGAAACTGAGGTTCAGAGAAGGTAAAGAACTCTGAGGTCACGTAGCTGCTAGTGCAAATTTGTCTGGCCCCAGAGCTCATTCTTTCCCCCTTAGTTGCCCCAAACCATCTATCTTACCCTGGTGGGCCACCAGGAGGAGTGACAAAAAATAGACCTGAATGTTTAAGCTGAAAACACCTAGAAGAGGCCAATTTAGATACCTAAGTAAAGTGCCCTTTAAACAACCAGGACAACAGTAAATGTCTGAAGGTCAGCAAATGAACCAAAATGCTAGATAATCAGAAAGAGAGCTATTAAGGAACAAACACTGTAGAACTTGCTTGTATACTGGAGCAGGATTAAGGGACCGGTTAGGGCAAGGCTGTGAATTGCCATTAAGAAATCAGTATTAAAAGTTGCTGTCTTGAGTGGGACTCTAAGTACCTTTTGTTTGTTTTTCCCACTAATCTCCCAGACTCCCAGGCCCTTCCAACCAGTCAGGAGGTTAGTATTAGTCCCTTTTACCCCCATACATCCTTGGGGTGGGGTTAGGCCCAGTGCAACCCAGGCCTCAAGGTTCCATTGAACCCACCTGAGGTCTGTGAGAAGAGACCTCAGTGCCTGTCTTGATTCACCTATTTCTTTTCTTTGTCAGCTCTTGTTTTTCTTCACCATGGATTATCCTCAAGCTGAGTTAATTGAGTCCTGAATAAGTAAGGGCATGTTGTAGTTCCAAATTCAGGACAAGTTTTCTATTTGACTAGAGGTCCTTTTCATGTTGCTCACAGAGGAGACACTCAAGAGGGGGTATCAATGGAATTGCAGTTTGATAACTAAACAGAAGCACAATTGAAACTCTGGTGACTAATACAGCCCCATTCACACCTACCCAAAGACAATCCACTGCTCTGTCTGTGGTTTGAGTTGATCACAAAAAAATACAGATTTGCTTCCAGCAGCTAAAGTAATTTTAGCTTTATCAAATGGTGTATGTTTGGGTTTCTGGAGTTAAAAAAAAAACTCATGGTTGGACCTTGGGCACCCATAGGAAGCCGCCTGTTTTCACCCTTGCTGCTAGGACTCTCCTCACTGCTGTTAGCACACAGTGGGTTTCTACTGCTAAGAACTCTCTCCTCCACCCTGCCTGGCACCCTAAAAAATGACCTGTGCTGATACCTTCTCTCCCCTGCTCCCCTATACATACCACAGGTGCAGGAACAGCTCCAGCTCTGCCTTTGTCCTGCACTTTGAACTTTTTTCAGGCTTCCCCACTGCTCTTTCTTTGACTTCATACCTGGGTTCTTTTTCTGTACAAGGTTAACAGATATATCATGAGAATACTAGATTCCATTTAACTTTTTAAAATTTAATTAAATAGAGATAATTATAGATTCACATCAGGTTGTAAGAAATAATACAGAGAGATACAATGTGTCTTTTATCCACAGTTTCCTTCCAATGGTAACATCTTACAAAACTCTACTATGTACAGTGTTACAACCAGGAAATTGATGGTACAATCCACAGATCTTGATCAGATTTCCTTCCTGTCTTACATGTACTCCTGTGTGTGTGTGTGTGTGTGTGTGCACGTGCATGTGTATTTAATTCTATGCCATTTTATCACATGTGGAGGTTTGTATATCAATCACCATCTCTCATGTTGCCTTTTTGTAACATAATCTATTGCCCTTTCCTTTCCTCCTCCACCCGCTGGCCCTAACCCCTGCCAATCACTAAGCTATACTCTCTCACACTAATTTTGTGGTTTCAAGAATGTTATGTAAATAAATTCATAATATACATAATTCTTTGGGATTGGCTTTTTCACTTGAAATCCATCCAGGTTTTTGTGTGTGTCCATGGTTTGCTCCCTTTTTATTGCTGGGTAGTAGTCCAACGTCTAGATGCACTAGTTTGTTTAACCATTTGCCCACTGAGACATCTGGGTTGTTTCCAGGGCCTATAATAAATAATGCTGCTGTGGACATTTGTATATAGGGTTTTGTGTGAACATAAAATATGTTTTTATGTTTCTGGGATAAGTACCCAAGAGTGAAATTGCTGGGTTTTGTGGTAATTGCATGTTTAGTTTTATAAGAAACTTCCAAAATGTTCTCTAGAGTGGCTACACCCACCAGCAATGTATGTATTCAGTTTTTCTGCATCCTTATCAGCAATTGATATGGTCATTATTTTAAATTTTAATCATTCTGATAGGTGTGTAGTAAAATTTCATTGAAGTTATTTAATTTTTAAAACGATCTGTACTTTTCAACTTTTGTTACTGAATATTTGTGCAGCTTTTATATTTTTATTTTTCAGAAACATTTTAATTACTGAATAACTGTGTAACATGTTAGAAAAATCCAAGTAGTATTTCACATAATTCCATTTCACTTGCCTGTCCATACTTTTTCAGTATGCCAAGAGTTCTGTCTATGCGTACTTTTGACATATGACTTGATGTCAAGTTTCACTTGATGAAACCTTTTTGATAATTGTCAGCTCAAAAGTTAACACAACATATACTTCATGAAAATGGAGTTATTTGTCTATTCTGGGCCTGTTATAAAGAGAATTGCTTCATCCACATACCAATTATGTTTCTATATTTATAAAATATATTTCTAATCTAAAAATTAATTAAGCCTATGAAAAAATAGACCCCTGGCTGTTTCTTTCTTTTTTTGTTGTTGAGACAGAGTCTCAGTCACCCAGGCTGGAGTGCAGTGGTGCCGTCTTGGCTCACTGCAACCTCCACCTCCACCTCCACCTCCTGGGTTCAAGCGATTCTTGTGTCTCAGTCTCCCAAGTAGTTGGAATTACAGGCACACAATATCATGCCTGGCTAATTTTTGTATTTTTAATAGATATGGGGTTTTACTGTGTTGGCCAGGCTGGTCTCGAACTCCTAGCCTCAAGTGATCTGCCCACCTCGACCTCCCAAAGTGCTGGAATTACAGGTGTGAGTCACTGTGCCCAGCCAACCTGGCTGTTTCTTTTCCAGCCCTCCCAGAATGAGAATTCATGTAGGCCATCTGCCCTACTCTGATCTGCAAGCTGCCTCCCTGATTCCTTGACTCCCTGCAACCCACGTCCCCTCCTGTCTTCAGGACATCATACTCGCACCTGGGGGAAAAGGGGAAGTAAAAAGGGAGGCTCAGTGTCCCTGGGTCTGCTTTGTCTGTGAGAGAAATCTGACATTGTTAGCAGAAAACTAACATATCTTCTTAGAAAAAAGTAGGAAGCCAGTTGCCTGGATACAGTCAGGAATACATATCACTGGATCTGTGGGTGACCTGTAGTTACTTTGTCCCTATTTGAGTTTCCTGAGTGTTAAGAGGAAAATGAAGCAGAGCTAACAAATACCTCATACCTGCTTGGGCTTTCTCTGCTGGTCCTCTGTGTGTGTGTGTGCATCACTCACCTACACATATGCAAAATAGCTTAGTGTAATAACCCTGCAATAAACATCAATCCTTGTAGATTCCCGGCGAGTTCCAGTTGGATTTGCTAGCACAGCAACTTCCATAAAGACTATAAATAGCAGACATGTGCCTCTGTAAGCAGTGCAGCTATTTTTTTTTTAATAGGGGATTCTCGTGTTACCAGGACATCACAGATTACTGAATAATTTATTTAATGGTAGATTATATGGGCTTCACTCTTTGCCAGTGAACTCATACCCAAATGTCTAAAGGAGATAAGGTGAGCAAAAGCTAGATGTCAGGCTTGGGTGAGCTGTTTATTTATTTTTATTAGATATGTATAACTATTGTAGCCATTTATATTTTACTTAATATTATCTCAGGTGCAAAGGTCATATATACAATAGTGTCACTACTTTATTATTGACATTTAGCTAACTCCTAACAATGCATATCGCACACAGCATGAGAAATACAGAATAGAATAATAAATAACCTCGGTTGCACTTGATTTTAACAAAGGACTGTGATATATAGGAGTATGTTTGTTCTCTATGAAAGTATAGGGAAACGAGGGGACAAAATTCAATAAAAGGATGTTAGATTTGAAAATAGAGATAAGAAAAAATGATCTAAATGCGTGTTTTTCTGTGAACTATTGTTATAATCTTTTCAATGACTTAGAGTAAAAAAAAAAATCGCTTTTATAAGCTTACAGATCTTAGACATTTTACCTTTAGCTATATACAGTTCGCAGGTGTGCAGAGGTACCCTGGAAGACTGACATACTTTTCTGTCAAACGTAATTTTAATGAATATGAAATTTATTTACAAAGGAAATTTAAATTTGGCAATAGAAAGATGTCAAAAGATTTAAAGAGGCACATAACAGGAAATTCATGTGGCCAGTTAACATAGTAAAAGATGCTTGGTTTTGTTTAGTAATCAGGGAAATGCAAATTAAACTCACAGTGAAATGTTACTCACTACCCAGCCACCTGATCAGCTGAAGTTTTAAAGTTTGACAATAACAAGTGCTATTGAGGATGGAATATAGTGAGAACTGCTGCTGTTGGGAGTTTGTTTTTATTTATTTTTTGAGTCAGGGTCTTGCTCTGTCACCCAGGCTGGAGTGTGGTGGCACAATCACGGCTCACTGTAGCCTCCACCTTCCAAGTAGCTGGGACTACAGGCATGTACCACCACACCCAGCTATTTTTTTTCTTTTTTTGTAGACATGGGGTCCCGCTGTAGTGTTCAAGCTGGCCTTGAATTCCTGGGCTCAAGCGATCCTCCCACCTCAGCCTCCCAAAGTGCTGAGATTACAGGTGTGGTCACCGCACCCAGCCTGCTTTTGGGAGTTTAAATTGAAGCAAAGTTCTGGAAAATAGTTGCCATTCTCTACTAAGGTTAAAGATTCACACACACTATTCACAAGTGGAGAAATTCTGATGTGGGAAAATGCCACTGAGGCAGGTGTACATGCAGATGCTGTGGACCAGGATGTATACAAGAATGTGTAGAGAAGCAGTGTTTGCAATAGCCCCAAGCTGGAACCAAACCAAATGCTGGCCTGTCATAGAAAGCATAAGAATTAGAGCCACTTACAACAGCATGGTTGGAGTAAATAAATATAATGTTGAAGAAAAGAAGCAAGACACAAATACTCAGAGTCAGGGTCCATTGATATAAAGCTTATAAACGAGCAAAGCTAAACTACATTGTTTAGGGATGCACATAGAGATAGTAAAACTCTAGAGAAAAGTAAGGAAACTGTTATAATAAAAGTGAGGATGGTGGTTACTTTTAGAGGAGAAAAAGAATTGTGACCAAGCTTACTCTGAGACTTCTGCACTCTGGAAATGTTCTATTTCTTGACCTGGCTGTGGTTTCCTGGGTTTTTACTTCATCATCATTCACTGAACTGGATCTTTACATCCACAGTTTGTGGATGTACGTTATGTTCCACGCACACATACATACACACACACACGATGCTTTCTAGTCATACTACTAAATACTAAAAGATCAAAATTGAAAAAAAGAAACTCCCTAATTCAATTTAGTACCTTTAAAAAATGAACTTTAAGTATTCAATTCAGTTGAATGAACATTTAAAACAACAAGCCAAGTCTATGCACGGCTGTGCATCCAAATTCTGCAGAGTTGTGCTGGAAGGACAGCCAGAGGAGAGGAAGGAGCACCGGCTCCCAGGCGAGGGCTGCTTCCCAGCCAGCTCTGCTCTTCTGCATCTCTCTCCCCCAGGCAATTCTCTACGATTGGTTTCTCATCTGTAGAGAGGCCCAGACTGGATCTGCTCCTCTGAGAGTCTCCTAATATATTACTGGGAGTTCTCTGTTGGAACTTTGCCATTTTTAAAATGTAAAGTTCTTTTCATTTGGACAAGAATCTAAAGAATATAAGCATATTTGGGGTCCTCCCTATGTCCACCTTTGAGTGTACAGTGCCAGCCTTACTCAGTGTTCACAATCACAATGCAACCTAGAGGCACTATTTTAATTGCCAGTTGTCAACTGTTAATTGCCAATCAGAAGAAAACACAGGTGGCCTTAGTGAGTAGAGTATGTATTTGCCAAGTGAGCTCACAGAAGGCCCACAACCAGTGTTTCCTAGGAGTTTGAAGAGACGATGCTACATGAGATTTAAGTCGTGAGACAATGCAGGTATAAGGCACGCCCCGCTCGGAGAACCGACTCGGTGCCTCAGTTACCAAGCAAGGGGCAATTTGACTCCACAAAATCACACTATCTGTCCCATTAAATTAATGTTAACTTGAGTTTTATTGGTTTTATATTTGATTTGTCAAATCGTGAACTTATTTTGATTTTGTAGTTGTGGAAAACGTACAAGGGATGTACACCCAATTTTATGTTTGTGTACATCCAACTAGCAATCTTTATAAAAGTCGTTTATGTCAACACTGGAAATCACCCACTTTTTTTTCTTGAGAAAGCAGTGCGCATCACTCAAATTTTAGCCATGCTGAATTTTGTGACCTACAGACACTCCTGGGATTTGTTTCTATTTTAGGAGTCGAGCCCTTTCCAAAGCAGGCGGCTGGGGGCATCCCTGGTGCTGCCTGGGACTCCATCCCCTTTAATCTGTGGCAGTGACTCAGGTGATACTGCCCACAGGGAGATTCTGGGCAGTGTCAGGAGACACTGTTAATGGTCACAAGCAGAGGAAGTGCATAGTCACAGAGGCCGGGGTGCTGCTAAACATCCTGCAATGCATAGGACAGCCCCCCAGAACAAAGAGCTAACCAGGGAACAGAACCCCCGATTCTGTTCTCCCACTTCGACTTCCCTAAGAAGAAAATCTCCTCTATGTCTGTTCCCAGTGAATCAGGGAAAGGCCGCAGTTTTCTTTTACAACTTACCTTTCTCAACACTTATTTCCTTTAATACAGCAGAATCAGACAAAAGCAAAAATCATCCCTCAGGTGTGAAAAGGTTCATTGCCTGACTGACTTGATTGAAGAGCGGAGGGTGGGGTGGATGTCAGCTATTATTTTTTGGAGGCAACCTTATTCCTGGTCTACCATCTACACAGAGTGATTCTTCTCTCCTGGCGCCTGATGTCTGTAGCTGGTCCCTGGAGGGGATGTGCTGCAAAGTGATTCCCAGGGAAGCGAACATCTCCTCCAGAATACATTATTGAAAACAGTATTTAACCGGAAATGTTCATGAGAGCTTCAGACAGACTGAAGTGGTTTCAGATCATCTGAGAGAGCTGACTGTGGCTGTCTACGTGCCTGCCAGGGCTGCTGGGGAGCCCTTTGCTATCTATGTCCATCGTTCACGGGGCTGTGGAGTATGTGATTCTTGTATTTGTTCCTATAGATTGCGCTGTTTGTGCCTGGGTCCTGTCTTCTCGTCTCCATCAGATATTTAACTCCTCGAGTCCTTGAGAATAGAGGCTTCTGTGTCATTTGTTGTCACTGTGTGCCATCCAGCATACTCAGCAAGGTGGCCAGCTCTGTTGTCATCACTGTCAACGAACTAGGAAAAACCACCATGTAAAAAAAGTAGCCCAGGAGGATTGCAGGCAATGATTTCCTAGACACTTCGCCGCCACAGGCTTCAGCCTTCCTCACTGTGATTCTAGTGACCAGAATCCAGTCACAGCCAGCCTCTGTCTCTGATTTGGAAGCATTACAATCTACAGCTTTCTCCTGATAAGAGAATAGCCCTTAAGCTCCAGAACCAAAAAAAGGAATGTGCTCTTCCTCACTGGGACTGGGTGACTGCCTGAGGTAAAGATGGGGTAGGAGGCCTCATCTCTCCCTACTCCATCCTCCCATCCTACCCCACTAGCACAAGGTCTCAGAGACCACTAAAGACTTCACCCGCCCCTGACGCCCACTGACACATGGCAATTTCTGACCCTAACTGGATGCTTTACATCCTCTGACCACCACCATTCCCTCCCCATCCCTCTTCCGCAGGGCACATCCTGAACTCTTTATAAAAGAAAAAAGAAAGAGGGCATCATGCCTTTAGCACAACACAGATGCCCTGGAGTGTGGCACACAGGGCCTTTGTTCCTGGCCTGGACCCTAGGGGTGGTTCAGATCCCACTTCTGGGAGGAGGGGGCAGCTAGTGGGGGAAGAAACAAGACCTGAGGGGCACAGGCATCCCCTCAGCACTAACAGCCTATACCTCCTCTCCCTGTGCCAGTCTCTGATCGACACCCTCTCCCTCCTCTGGTCTTTGAGGCCACTCCCTCCTCCAGACCCCCGGGCCCTGCACACACGGGGAACTGGGTGAGGTCCTAGGAGTAAGCCATGTGGCTCAAGGCAGCTCATTGGAATAGGAATTCAAACTGTGGCCAAAGAAGAGAGAAAAATGGGAGGCCAGAGAAGCTGAGTATCAGGTATGGGGATGAGGCTGGGCCACAAAAAGGAAGGCCCTTCTAGGGGTCAGAGGCTGGAAGGGTGCCAGGCAGAGCAAATGATGCTGTAGAAGACTGGTTAGCAGAAATGGTACAGGCGAAGTCCGTGAGCAAACCAGACTGGGGTCTGCTAGTATGTAATCTTGGTGATGTCTTCGCTCTGGGATGGAGATAATCCTTCAAGTCCATCTTAGGTGTTAAATTGATGATGTTCAGACTTGGTTTGGGGAAGGGAAAGAGTAGTTGCGATTACACTAACCTTACCCGAATACAGCAATGGCCCAGTACCCAATTCAGGACTCAGAGGGCAAGCCAGACCCTGCCCTAGTCAAATAATGCAGCAAGCCTCTGGCTCAGTGGTGAGGAATAGCTAAATGTGGCCCCTACACCTGGGGTGAACCGGAGCCTAACTTTAGCTTCATACGAGCATATGCAAAATACGTGGCCAGCTGCCCCTGCAGCCTCGCCCAGGGCCACTTCTCTTTTACATCCTGCACCTGTGGGGATTTGCATGTTTGGCCAGCTCACTAGCCAGTTCTGAGGCTGAGAACATCCTAGACTCTCAAAAGGGATTCCTTGTTCCCTTGGCAACCAGCTCCTCCCTCCCCTCCCACCCTAGAGGCAAAGCCTTGCTTTCTGCATTTCTACCCTTGTGGGTGGGTCCCATGGAGGGGAGCAGCCTCTCAGAGGAGGCCTAAAGTTTTGAGCAGAGTAAAGGGCAGCGACACTTACTTGCGCCTTTGAGAAGGGAAACAAACAGCTTAGGAGCCGCCGTCAGGTCCGGTCTGCCAGCTCCTGTTTCCCCCTCCTCTTGGCTGCCGGCCTTTTGTTCTTGTCATGGTTCATTAGCTCCCTAAACAGAGGTTGATTAAGGAAAATAAAAGGAGAAAAATGGGGAAATTAATTGCACTGGTGAAAGGTCTAATGGGGAAGGAAGTTACAACCAATTGTCTTGAGATTTTAATTATCCCATCTGCTCTCTGGCCCTTTGATGGTGCATAACCAGAATGAAATATTAATTTGGGCACCAAAACATATTTTATACCCACTTCCCAGTGAGTTCACTGGTCTTCTACTTGAAAGCTAGTGAGCCCAGGCATCAGGATGCGCCACTGGGGCCAGTGCACTGGGTGATACCAGGCAGATGGGAGGACAGGAGGCCCTGCCTGTGAGGACTATGGAGTAGGGGCTATGGAGCAGTGTGTGTGATGCTTCCTTGGCACGATGGAAAGATACAGGGTTGGGTTGCAGGAGTGAAGAGAATAGGAGAGAAAAAGAAGCCTCTCTTTCTATGTCACTCCCTGAAAGAATGCAGAGTTGTGATGTCTGGCCTTAGAGGGACTGGTACATTTTTGAGGAATATCAAGAAACAGATATGAGCAGTGCAAAGAGGCCAAACAGTAAAGCCCCAAGTGCCCCTCTGGCAGGAGGAGCAGATCTTGCTGCCAGGAAATCTAGAGTTCCCTGCTAGTGGCCTCTCTCTTTTCACCTCATTTATTCTTCCTCTTCACTGGACTATGTCACTCAAAAGAAAATGCAAAGATGCGCTGCACAGTTCCAGCAAGAGTGTCCACGGCTCCACTAAAGTCAGATGGACTCTAACCTATAGGAAATATCCAAACAGATGGGAAAAGAAGAAATAAATCCCTTCTGAGTAAGCAGCCACTAAATTAATCTCTATTAGTCTGTAGGATGTGTGGCAGATTGGTTGCCCCCATTTGAAGTCCAATTTCTGGCCAGGCACAGTAGTTCACACCTGTAATCCCAGCACTTTGGGAGTCTGAGGCAGGAGGATAACTTGAGGCCAAGAGTTCAAGACCAGCCTGGTCAACAGAGCAAGACCCCTTTCTCAATCAATCAATCAGTCAATCAAATGAAGTCCAATTCCTGTTCTGCCCACAATGGGTCGTCAAAACCATTGGCTCTTCAGGTGAGCCCCCTGGCTCTCTCTTAAGGGGGGGACTATTGATGTCACAGGCCTGAAACCATTCTACTAGTAGATATCATAATAACACCACTTGAGATCCTACCCAGAAGTCAAAGTCTATCCCATTTAACACAATACCCAGACCCACATGCCTTTGGTATATAGGTGGTATATATAGCTGGGAACGTGGAGATACAACTCATGCCACTCTCGTCGGTTTCCCACCCTTAGTGCTGTGCAATACACTAGTTCTCCCTTATTTTAACTAGTCTTCACTTCATTCAAAGGGAGACTACTGTATTGTATGACATCCAAGATCCTCAGTAGATGCCTGAAACCTTGGGTAGTACCAAACCCTATATATACTGTTTCTCCCTATGCATATATACCCATGATGAAGTTTAATTTACAAATTAGACACAGTAAGAGATTAGTAACAACAACTAATAATAAAATAGAACAATTATAATGCTATGCTGTAATGAGTTATGTGAATGAGGGCTCTTTCTGTCTCAAAACATCTAATTGTATCGTATTCACCTATTTGCAGACCATGGTTGACCATGGGTAACTGAAACCATAGAAAGTGCAACTGAGGCTAAGAGGGGACTACTATAGGAGGCAACCCTCAGCAGTGTGGGCTGCTGGTGGGAAAGCTGGGAACAGCACAGGCACCAGAATGTACAAAACCACCTCCACATTAAGACCGTTATTTAAGTCTGCCCAGGACCGTGAGGAATTGACATGGTCCTCTCTGTTGAACCCCAGCATTAAACCACTTTCCCTACCAACACCATGTTCATTCCTGACATCTCTGGCCTCAAGAGGAAGGAGTACACTGTCACTCTCCCGGATATTTTTTCCACGTATAATGCTGTGACATAAAGCACTGAACAATAGGAGAACTGCTAGAAATAAGTTTCCCTGATGCAACCCAGAGAAGAGAGTTGGTGCTTTTCTTTTGTATGGACCTGGGGTAAGCTTGGAGAAGTAGAGGAAATGACCTTGTTATTCTCTGCTAAGATGGATTTTCCAGAGAGTTATAAAATCTAAACGATAATCAGCTGGCACACAAGGAGCACCTGTGTGGAAGAGACTACGACCCAGTGAGTGCTCTTGTGGGCAGCAGATTTGGGTCTCTGGATGCGGTGGACTGAGACACAGAATGCGTCTGACTGGCAGAGAAAAGTGAAAAGGGCAATCCAAGAATGACAACGTGGAGGAGAAAAACCCAAAGAAATATACCTTCAAATGACCATCTCTCTTTGGAAACCAGAAAAGCGAGTGGATCATACTGTTTAGTCCCAAATGGCATGGCTTTGTCCCCTAGCCCCTGGATATGGAGAAGACATGGGGCTATGCCAACGTGGAAAAGCCAAGGAAAGGAATATTTCACATTTATATGGCATTTTACAGCTGCTTTCCCAACACGTTTGTGCTTGATGTTCACAGCCACATCTGAAGTAGACAAGAATTGTCTTCATTTCACAGATGAAAAAATAGTCTATGAGAGGCTAAATGACTTCCTGAAAGCCACACTCTTTTTACATGGCAGAGCTGGGATTAGAACCTGAGTGTTCTAACTTTAAATTCTGGGCTCTTTCAGTGATGTCAGTGGCCTTTCTTTCTTTCCCTTTCTTTCTTTCTCTCTCTTTCTCTCTTTCTTTCTTTCTTTCTTTCTTTCTTTCTTTCTTTCTTTCTTTCTTTCTTTCTTTCTTTCTCTTTCTTTCTTTCTTTTTCTTTCTCTCTCTTTCTTTCTTTCTCTCTCTCTCTTTTCTTTCTTTCTTTCTCCTTCCTTCCTTCCTTGCTTCTTTTTTTTTCTTTTTTCAGATGGAGTCTCACTCTATCGCCCAGGCTGGAGTACAGTGGTACAATCTCAGCTCACTGCAACCTCCGCCTCCCAGGTTCAAGTGATTCTCATGCCTCAGCCTCCTAAGTAGCTGGGATTACAGGCATGCACCACTATGCCTAGCTAATTTTCTCTATTTTTAGTAGAGATGGGGTTTCATTGTGTCGGCCAGGTTGGTCTCAAACTCCTGGCTTCAAGTGATCCTCCTACCTCAGCCTCCCAAAGCGTTGGGATTACAAGCATGAGCCACCACACCTGGTCCTATGTCAGTGATTTTTAAACTATGTACCCAACAGAACATCCTCAGAGAGGGAAAGGATACTGGCTTCCCTGATCACTCAGATGAGAGCAGCTACAATCTTACTTGCCTTATGTATTAAAAATTTTAGTATATAAGACTTTGTTTGTTAAAAAAAAAAAAAAAGGAGGGTTAAAATAAGTTGGCAAGTCACTGCACTCTGCCATGATCCCTACACTGGGGAGTGGGGAGTGTTCAGCTATAACACAAGGAACAAGTACAAGCAAGGAAAGGAGTGGAGACACCAGCCCCATGGGTGTGGCCATTTCCCAGTGAACTCCCAGCAAGCGCATGCTCCGCACTTCAGGTTCTCTCTTAGATGTGGAAGGGAAGAGCTGAGGGCTGTCAATTTGGGGACATTCTTCCTGGACTGACTTCATGGGATGCTACCTGGTCAACTCCATGAATCTTGTCCAGGCAAATCTAAAGCCCTCAGCAGACTGACTCAGCCCGCCCAAGCTTCATCAGCTGCTGCAGCCCAGTGCCTGGTAAGCAGTGCTTCCAGGCTCCTCCCAACCTGGCCTCCAATGAGATGCACACTCACCCTACGGGTTGGCCTATGTTGGCACATCACCTGTTCATAGTGCAAGGCCATTCAGGGTGTCACTCCCACCAGCCTGAGTCCTAAGACCTCCCAACAGTTTGTCCTTTTCCTCCAGTCTCTTCTTTCCATATGGCTCTGCCTGCTTCCCAAATGCTATTCCGATCTTTGCTGGTTTTGGCTTCCCTGAGCTGTTTAGAAACAGCCTCCTACCTTACCCTAGCTTCCCGGCCAGCAAATATTCTGGCTTATTGAGGGTCTCCTGGTGCTGTGAAGAGTCAGGGCAAATCATTTAATGTTTGGCTTTGTCTCTTTATCCTGGACTGTTAAAAAGCTGCCTGCTACAGAGAAAAGACTTGTCTGAAGTCGGCCTCTCTGATCATCACGGCTGATGGGCCTAAATAAATCCCTTTGTTCAGATTTTATAAAGCACATATGACTTGGCTTTTGTTATTCATTTTCACATCTGTCTTTGTAAACTGTGTGTGACACAAAAAAAATCACACAGACCTGGGTTCAAATCCCAGCTTTGTACTTACTAACTATATGATCTTGGACAAGCTACTCAAGCTTTCTGATTTCCTTTTTCCTCACTTATACAAAGAGATAGTACTGTCTACTGCTCAGGGTTGTTCTTGTTTTTAATGGAGAATAAATGAGATAAAGAATCCGCTATAGTGCTTGGCACAGAGTCAGAGTTCAGTAGACACTAGTTTCTCCTTCATCCTTAGGATAAAACCCAAAACTTATCCACATTTCCCCAAAACCTAGTAGAGTGGCTGGCACATAATATACTCTCAGTGAATATTCATTGCTAGTGTGAAAGAATGAGGCAGTAAATCAAGAAGGCATGTATGAAACTGACAGGACTGGCCCCAGGAGGAGGTACCAAAAGTTGTTCCATAAGGCAAACAACAGTATTAGAGAAATCAGAAATGTTCTCTAAAGAGAATCAAATGTTACAAAATGTACATATAAGGATGTTCATTGTTGTGCTCTTCTTTAAAGATTTATTAACTAATTAATTGTTTGAGACAGAGTCTTGCTCTGTCACCCAGGCTGGAGTGTAGTGATGCGATCTTGGCTCACTGCCACCTCTGCCTCCTGGGTTCAAGCGATTCTTCTGCCTCAGCCTCCTGAGTAGCTGGGACTACAGGTGTGCACCACCATGCCCAGCTAATTTTTTTGTATTTTTAGTAGAGACAGGGTTTCACCATGTTGGCCAGGCTGGTCTTGAACTCCTGACCTCAAGTGATCCATCTACCTTGGCCTCCCAAAGTGCTGGGATTACAGGCGTGAGCCACCATCCCTGGCCTGTTGTGTTCTTTATCATAGTGAAATTACTGAAATAACCTAAATGTTGAACAAAGGGGGCTGACTGGGTAAATCAAAGTGCCTTAATACCATAAAATATCATGTATC
Source organism: Piliocolobus tephrosceles (assembly GCF_002776525.5). NCBI lineage: Eukaryota > Metazoa > Chordata > Mammalia > Primates > Cercopithecidae > Piliocolobus > Piliocolobus tephrosceles. The sequence continues at coordinate 35,149,631 of NC_045434.1, forward strand.
TATTTTAAAAATATAAATTTATAAGTATTATTCTATAAAGATACTTAAAACTTTTTTTTTTTTTCTCTGAGATGGAGTTTCGCTCTTGTTGCCCAGGCTGGAGTGCAGTGGCGCTATCTTGGCTCACTGCAACCTCCGCCTTCTGGTTTCAAGTGATTCTCCTGCCTCAGCCTCCCGAGTAGGTGGGACTACAGGCACACGCCACCATGCCCAGCTAGTTTTTTGTATTTTTTAGTAGAGACGGGGTTTCACCATGTTGGCCAGGATGGTCTCGATCTCTTGACCTCGTGATCCGCCTGCCTTGGCCTCCCAAAGTGCTGGGATTACAGGCGTAAGCAATGGCACCCGGCTAAAACATATGTTTAAATGAAATGGTGTGTTATAAAATTGCATGTACTCACTCTTTTAAAATTATTTATCTATCTTTCAAATGAAAAAAGTGCCTGGAAAAATACTAGCTGGCAATGGCTATGTCTGGTGGGTGGGAGGGTAGTAATTTTTACTTTATATATGATACTTTCAATATTGTTTGAAAAGTTTTTTAAATGAGCATCATTTTTATAATCAGAAAAATGTAGCTTTTGGGGGGCTGGGTGTGGTGGCTCATACCTATAATCCTAGCACTTTGGGAGGCCAAGGAGAGCGTATCACTTGAGGTCAGGAGTTTGAGACCAGCCTGGACAACATGGTGAAACCCCATCTCTACCAAGCATATAAAAATTAGCCAGACGTGGTGGCGGGCACCTGTAATCCCAGCTATTTGGGAGGCTAAGGCAGGAGAATCACTTGAACCCAGGAGGCGGAGGTTGCAGTGAGCTGAGGTCGCGCCACTGCACTCCAGCCTGGGCAACAGAATGAGACTCTGTCTCAAAACAAAAGCAAACCAAAACACATAAAGGGGTATAACAATTAGTGTGTATATATTTTTTGGTTACAAATGTCAATACCTACCTTAAATTCATTTACACTCAAAGGTAAATGTATTCGGAAGGCTAAGAGGACTGCAGGAAGGTCAAGGTGTGGCTGTACCTCAGAAGAGCTGGAAATGGATCTGGCAAGCTGCTGTTATGCACCCTCTCTCTGCAGCTCTGGGTGTGGGTATCAGTTCTTCAACTACAGGCCAGCTTCTTCCACCTGGCGGGAAATGCCATCCCGATGACTTCAGAGCTGCTAACCCCGCCACAAAGAGACAATGAGCACTGCTCTCTGGTCCCTAGGTCATCAATTCCAAGCACGCACTGCACTGTCCCTACTTGGGTCAGATGTCCATCTCTTACCCAGTCTCAGGCTCTACAGCTGGCCCACTGTGTGGTCCACTCCCAACTGTGGGTCTATCACTGTGGGCCAGGAGGCAGAGTCGTGTAAGAACTGTATTAATGGCTTGAGAAATAACTGTTCCCTCTCCCCCTGCACTCTTCTGCTGTGAGCTCCTATTTCCTTGGAGATAGGAAGAGAGGATAGGAAGTTCTCAGCCTGTTGGCTTAGTTTCCATCTTCAGAGGAGGGCCAGGGAAGACTGAAGTAGGAAACTGGGCAGGCTTGGATCAAGAGTTGTTAACATCAGAAACAATGGTGAGCTTCCCTGACAGGTTCCAGGTTCCTGTGCCGATGCAAAGTCAATTCATCTGAGTTCTCATGGAGCTCACAGCTCAACCCAAGAGATGAATGCTGGATAGAGCAGCCTTCATTGTCATTCCTTTGCCTCTCTTCCTGGGCACCTTCCATCACTTCCCTATAAGCAAGAAGAAATGTGTCTTCTAAACGATGAAGGGTTATCTTTCATCAAACGCCACAGAGCTCAAGAAAACATTCATCGGCTTCTATTTCTCTGTGCACTCTCTGCTTCATTTACTTACTTAGGAGATGGTAATTTAATTTTTTCCCAAAATAGAATGACTATGTCTGAAAACCACTTTTAAATACAGTAGGACCTCATGACATCATAGCTCATGGTTAGAATTCAATTTGGAATAAGTCATGACGTTGGAATGGGATCACTGCACTGGGAGCCCCTGATGGTCAGGAGCTATGTTTTAGCCATCGCCCAACTCCAGCATCAAGTGCAGTCCTGCTCCCTGATACACACTCAGAAGTTAAAGGCACTCAAAAGTCCTATGGTTCATTCTTTTTTAAAAATTTAATTTTTAAAATTTGACACATAACAACTACATATTCATGGAGTACATAGTGGTGTTTTCATACATATAATGTGTAGTAATCAAGTCAGGGTAAGTAGCATATTCATCATCTCAAACATTTATATTTCTTTGTGTTGGGAACATTCAATATTCTCTTTCTAGCTATTTGAAACTATACATTATTGTTAAATATGGTCATTCTACAGTGGTATAGAACACTAGAACTTATTCCTCCTCTCTATCTGTGATTCTGTATTCTTTAACAAATCTCTCCCTGTCTCTCCCTTCCTCCTACACTTACCAGCCTCTAGGATTCTGTTCTACTTTTTCCTTCTATGAAATCACCTTTTTTTTTTTAGCTTCCACATACAAGTGAGAACATATAGTGTTTAACTTTCTATTCCTGGACTATTTCATTTAACATGTCTTCCAGTTCTATGTTGCTGCAAATGACAAGATTTCATTCTTTTTTATGGCTGAATAGTATTCCCTTGTGTAGATATATACCACATTTTCTTTATCCATTCATCTGTTGCTGAACACCTAAGTTGATTCCATATCTTGGCTATTGTGAAAAGTGCAATAAACATAGGGGTGCAGCTACTTCTTCAAAATACTGATTTCTTTGCTCTTGGATAAATGCCCAGTAGTGGGATTGTTAGATTGACTACCAGTGGTTCTCTTTGTGGTTGTTTTTTGTTTGTTTGTTTTTGGAGGAACCCCCATATCATTCTCCATAGTGGCTGTATTAATTTACATTACTCTTATACACTGTTGGTGGGAATGTAAACTAATATAGCCACTATGGAGAATGTTATGGGAGTTCCTCACAAAACAAACAAACAAAAAACCCATCAGTGTATTAGAGTTCCCTTTTCTCCTCATCCTCACCAGCCATTGTCATTTTTTGTCTTTTTGATAACAGCCAGTCTAACTGGAGTGAGATGATACCTCATTGTGGTTTTGATTTTCATTTCCCTGATGATTAGTGATGTTGAGCATTTTTTCATATATTTGTTGGCCATTTGTATGTCTTCTATTGAGAAATGTCTGTTCAGTTCATTTGCCCATTTTTAATCAGATTTTTTTTTTTTTTTCTGCTGAGATGTTTGAGTTCCTTGCATATTCTGGATATTAATCCCCTGTGGAACTAGTAGTTTGCAAATATTTTCTCCCATTATGCAGGTTGTCTTTTCATTCAGTTGATTGTTTCCTTTGCTGTGTGGAAGATAATCCCATTTTAAAATTTTTGCTTTTGTTGCCTGTGCTTTTGAGGTCTTATTTATAAATCTTTTCCCAGAACCAATGCCCTGAAGTGTTTCCCCTGTGTTTTCTCCTAGTAGTTTTATTGTTTTGGGTCTAACATTTAAATCTTTTATCATTTCAAATTGATTTTTATATAATGTGAGAGATGGGAGGTCTAGTTTCATTCTTCGGCATACAAACATCCAGTCTTTCCAGAACTATTTATTGAAGAGACTATCCTTTCCCCAGTGAGTGTTCTTGGCACCTGTGTCAAAAATGAGTTGGCTGTAAATACATGTATTAATTTCTGGGTTCCTTATTCTGTTTCATTAGTCGATATGTCTGTTTTTACACCAATGCCATGCTCCTTTGGTTACTAGAGCCTTGTAATATTTTGAAGTGTGGTAGTGTGATGCTTCCAGTTTTGTTCTTTTTGCTCAGGGATTGCTTTGACTATAGAGTTCTTTTTTGATTCCATACAAATTTTAGGAGTGTTTTTTCTAATTCTGTGAAAAATGATGTTGGTATTTTCATAAGAATTACATTACATCTGTAGATTGCTTGGAGTAGTATTGTCATTTTAACAATATTAATTCATTTGGTTCATGAGCACGAGATGTCCTTCCATTTGTTTGTATCCTCTTCAATTTCTTTCATCGGTGTTTTGCAGTTTCCTTCGTTAGAAGTCTTTTGCCTCCTTGGTTAAATTTATTCCTAGGTATTCTTTTTCATAGCTATTATAAATGAGATTGCCTTCTTGAGTTCTTTTTCAACTAGTTTGTTGTTTGTGTTTAAAAAATGCTACTGCTTTTTGTATGTTGATTTTGTATCCTGCAACTCTGCTGAATTTATCAGTTGTAAGAGTTTTTTAGTAGACTCTATGTTTTTCTACATATTAGATAATGTCAAACAGGGATGATTAGGTGTTTCCTTGGGTTTCTGTTATTTTTTATTTTTTATTTTTTTGTCTATTAAAGATGTCACACATTTCTCCAAATCTTCTGTTCCTGCAGTAAAACATTTTCAGAGATATGTTCTTCCTCTGAGTTTTTGGGATGATGTTCCCTTTATCTTGTTCCATAGATTTTCCCACACATAATTCATTTTTTACCTCTCTACTCATCCTTGACCAAGGTACAATCTATTCTTCTGCTAACAGAGAGGCTACTTGAACTACCTGGGTTTACGCTTGCCTAAGACTGACAGCTTTCCTAGGGAGCAGGACTTACAGTTCTAAAACTAGGACAATCCTAGGTAAACTAGAATGGTTAGTTACCCTAGGGGTAATTACCAACATGAAAGGTGGTAAGAGAGAGGGAACTTGGGAAAGAAGGGAAGACCTGAGAAATTATGGACTTTCAACCCAACTCTAGTTTTATGGTTTTTCTTTCCATTTTAATAACTGAGGTTCCTGCACATAGACTCACCCGTGATATTTGAACTCAGAAATTCTTCAGGTTAATCGTTCTTTCAACCTATATATAATTGTCCACTTTTCACCCCTCAGTACCAGCCCACTATAAATATTTTTCCTAGTTTCTAGCCTTTGTTCATCTAATTTGATGGCATTGTAAGTGACTGCTTTGAATCTCCCTCTGCACCAACACACAGCAGTGATAACATAACATATAAAAGAGAATTTAAAAGTCATAGCCATGCCCCCAAAATGAGATACACATGTCCATGGACCTGGAACAGACTCAAAATGCAAAACAATGAGTAGAGGGCCTGCTGAGCTCTGGATCTCAGAGAAGGTAATAGCAGATGTGAATTTGACTTCTGCGGGTAGATAGGCTCCACAGGATAAAAGGGCTCCACATGAAGCAGGGGAACCAGAACCATGCTCAGGGCCTGCACCCAGAAGCCAGGGCAGGGTTTTCCTGACTAGGGAGAGGAGGCTAGAAAATCTGTTGCCAACCACTGCCTGGAGTGTAGCTTAGTGCCTAGAGTGGACTCAAGCACAGCCCCATAAGGAGGATGCACACACAGAGAGAAAAAAAATAGAGAGGCAGTGGTAAACCTTCTGCCCATGATGACCTTAGAAACTCGATCTTAAAACACATGAGGAAATCTTACACCAAGAAAGATAGCTAATAAAATCAATAATTGCAATATGAGTTTTTCTAGAAAGACACAAAATTTTAAATGTTAGAAAGACTTGAAAATATGTATATTTAAAATCCTTGAAGGGTAAAGAAATTACATCCTTAAAAGAGATATATGCCATCAAATCAGGCAGAAATAAAATAAGCACAGGTAGTTTTAAAAATTAAAAACCACAGAGAAGAAAAATGCAGCCATTGACAGGGGGCAGAGGGCCACTCAGTGGGATAGATTCTAGACTAAACATAGTTGAAGAGAGAATTAACAAATTGGAATAAGGAATTCATCCAGACAGTAACAGTATCAAAGGGGCTATCTGAATAAGACAGAGAATGACAGGCACTGTGGTTATGGGTTCGGGGCTCAGGAAAGGCTTGTCAAAGGACACATTTAAGTAGCAGCCTGATTCAGTAAGAACACAAGTCACGTGATGACTAAAACGCCAAAAGCAAGGGCAACAAAAGCCAAAATAGACAAATGGGATCTAATTAAACTAAAGAGCTTCTGCACGGCAAAAGAAACTACCATCACAGTGAACAGGCAACCTACAGAATGAGAGAAAATTTTTGCAATCTACCCATCTGACAAAGGGCTAATATCCAGAATCAACAAAGAACTCAAACAAATTTACAAGGAAAAAAAAAAAAAAAAACTCCATCAAAAAGTGGGCAAAGGATATGAACAGACACTTCTCAAAAGAAGACATTTATATAGCCAACAAACATATGAAAAAAAAGCTCACTATCACTGATCATTAGAGAAATGCCAATCAAAACCACAATGAGATACTGTCTCACACCAGTGAGAATGGCAATCATTAAAAAGCCGGGAAACAACAGATGCTGGAGAGGATGTGGAGAAATAGGACTGCTTTTATACTTTTGGTGGGAGCGAAATTAGTTCAACCATTGTGGAAGACAGCGTGGCGATCCCTCAAGGATCTAGAACTAGAAATACCATTTGACCCAGCAATCCCATTACTGGATATATACCCAAAGGATTATAAATCATGCTGCATTAAAGACATATGCACACATACGTTTATTGCGGCACTATTTACAATAGCAAAGACTTGGAACCAACCCAAATATCCATCAATGATAGACTGGATTAAGAAAATGTGGCATATATACACCATGGAATACTATACAGCCATAAAAAAAAGGATGAGTTCATGTCCTTTGCAGGGACATGGATGAAGCTGGAAACCATCATTCTCAGCAAATTATTACAAGGTCAGAAAACCAAACACCACATGTTCTCACTCATAAGTGGGAATTGAACAATGAGATCATTTGGACACAGGGCGGGGAACATCACACACTGGGGCCTGTTCTTGGGGGCGGGTGAGCGGGGAGGGATAGCATTAGGAGAAATACTTAATGTAAATGATGAGTTGATGGGTGCACCAAACCAACATGGCACATATATACCTATGTATCAAACCTGCATGTTGTACACATGTACCCTAGAACTTAAAGTATAACAATAATAATAATAATAAAGTCATGTGAATGAAATAAAAATAAATAAATCCATCCATTCATAGGTATTATGCCTTGCATGAAGCTGTTGTGAGGATTTGATTAAATAACACAAAGCAGCAAGCCCAGTGCCTGAGACACAGTTAATAACAAATGTTAAGAAACATACTTCCCTTCCTAAGAATCTGAGTTACAGAATGAATTTAGCATTCGATCTCTATATTGAGGAGGCTTATGGCCACCTTGCTGGAGCCCAGCGTCATGCTGATGGGACTCAAATTGAGTGATATTCTTTGAATCCTAATAACGGTGGATTTAGCTATTTGTGACAAAGTGGCTGGAACATTGTCAGTTGTCTGTATGCCTGTTTCCTCCTTCTGCTTCTCTCCCTTGAGAACAAATTCTGTTTTCCCCTCTAGCATTAACTAAACAAGCTAGTTACATCCAAAATAGAGATGACATTTTAATACAACCAGGCAGCCTGGACAGGAATTTCTTTGCAAATCCCAATATTCCATCAGTACAGCTCTCAGCATTTCTCCCATTATGTCTTCTGTGGAGCCCAGAAAGAACTCCTGACAGAGGTCAGGAAAGGGGGAAAGACAAAGCCACCCTTTTACTCAGCATGAAGCCTTTTCAACTCATCAGGCCCCTGATGAAAACATTCCATAATGAAAAGAACAAAATAAGACAGGCTCACAGTGAACAGCAGCAGAATGTTCCATCGGACAGAGAGCAGCTTCTTGGGATGTGGGAATCTGAGACTGGATTGTATTCAAAGAAAATACCCCCAGAGTGATAGAGTGCAAGTCCTGGGGCTCAGCAACATTCAAAGTTCCATGCTTTGAAGGGGGGTGTTTCCCTGCCAAGGCCTGGGGACGGGGCCGGCTATCCTAGAAACAGAATTAGACTGGGAAATGCAACCAGGTGACGAAGGGCCTTTGGCATGGCAGTTTCTCTCCTCCTCGAGCAAGGCAGATACAGGCCTCTGTGATGAACCAGAAAAGAGAAGCCAGAGGTGCAGCACTGGTATTTGTTTTTCTAACCAGAAGAGAGAAAACATGTTCCACCCTCTCTGAGTCCTTGGTCAGGAAAATGTTGTTTTAAGAAGAAGAAAAGGAAGAGGAGGAAGAAACAACCCTCCTTTCTGCAGCTAAACTGGCTTTTGCACTCATCTCCCAGGGGCAAGGCAGGCTAATGACTCTTCCTTCCTGCCTTGGACATTAGGTGGCGTCCAGGGGGTTCCCCTGGTCTCTGTGGTCGATCTTCCCTCAGCAGCTCAGTCCAGCCCAAGCTCCAGCACAATTGTCTCACACTAAAAAATCTATAAAAAATAAGTATTCTCCTTATTTGAGTTCTTTCCTTGTTTTTTTCCAAAAACTGCCTACCTCACCAAGTATGAATTATTTAAAAGAAAACAATAAAGAACTGAGCATTTCACCTTTGGCTGAGTTGGAAGGAAATGTTCACACTGGGAATGGGAGAAAATAAGAGGAATTTGTAGGGGCAAATGCTAGGATTTTAATGTCTCCCGCATCCTGTGATGCATATAGTGCCTGATGTCTTTTAAAGAAGGGGAAAAAACCTTGTGTTACATTAAAAACAACCAAATTTAAAAACAACTATTTGGGTTGAGGTTAGAGAGACGATGTATTGCACACCAGCAAAATGAGGGTGATACGAGCATGAGCCTGCAACTTTTATCATTGTCTTGGAGGTCCTCACATACACAAAGGTATTCTGTTTTCACTTTGCTTGTCCATCATACGCACATATACAACTTGAAATTCATTTTAATAAGACTTCAGTTCCGGTGGTAGGCAGATAGGAGATACATTAAATAGAAGAAACCTCATATTGAGAGTAGGGCATTGGTCAGTTATTAGCATTTATTAGGCTGGGTCCCTGCATTGTAGTAGGTTCATTATGTCTGTTGATTAAATTAACGCAGGACACTACTGTAATAGCAAGTGGAAATAGATTTGATTCCTTTCCTAAGAGAGTCAATTTGCTGGTACTCCCCAGTCATGCCATAGAACCAGTTGTCCATCCATAGAGACTGCCACAGAATATATGTTTGAATAATTAAGTTGTAGTTTTATGGTTAAATCCTTTTTAAACCTACTTCCTCATTCTCATTAGAAACACTGTACTGATCCATGTTCTTCTGCTTCATTACCTAAGATTTTTGGAATTTACCTGATTTTTATTTATTTTCAAAAATTAATTAATATTTTTTTGAGACAGAGTCCCATTCTGTTGCCCAGGCTGGAGTGCAGTGGCATGATCTCAGTTCAATGCAACCTCTGTCTCCCAAGTTTAAGTGATTCTTGTGCCTCAGCCTCCCAAGTAGCGGGGACTACAGGCATGCGCCATGGCGCCTGGATAATTTTTGTATTTCTAGTAGAGGTGGGGTTTTGTCATATTGGCCAGGCTGGTCTCAAACTCCTGACCTCAAGTGATCCACCCGCCTCAGCCTCCCAAAGTATTGAGATTACAGGCGTGAGCCACCATGCCCAGCTTACCTGCTTTTTAAAGCTAACTCCCTTTCCTCATGTGACTCTCCAAAAACCAAAACCCCTTGTGACATCCAGGAGAGTACTCTGAAGGCAGATGTGACTGCAGTAGCTCAATACTCAAAGGGATTTCCAGGTCGCCTACCCTCAGAGCCTCTCTTCCCTATGTCTTTGCCTTAATAAAAAAGGCCTCTGTGAAGTCCTAGAGCTCAAGCACTTGTTTTCATGATTCCTGCAAAGTGAGAGACTTGAAAAATGAGGGCCCAGAAAGGAAATCACCTGTTCAATTTTATAGAGCAAAATAGCAGTTAAGCCAAACTAGAAACTAGAATTCACTGTTCCCCGAGTCATCTTTTTGAGAAGCACATTTTCAAGTTCAGTTAGAATATATTGAGAAGTATATGTGGGGATTTGCTTTGTATCAGGCTAGTTAAGTGCAATCACATAAGGGGCATATTGAAAAACAATGCAGGGCAGAAGCAAAACATCCACTGTATCTATTGAATTTAGGAAAATTCATTTGAATAGCTAATAACTTGTCGGTAGATGGAAGTTACTCTGCCTCTTCTTGGATGTGACTCTCAGGAATCATCATCAGTAGCCTCCACTCCTTTGTCTCATGAAATCAACAGTGAGTTTAGCAGCAGCTCTCTTGTTATAATTCAGCTAGTTTATTTGTATCTTAATCAGAGTAGATTACTTTTGACCAAACTAGCATCTCTTGACACAATCTACCTTGTATGACTTCTTTCAGTTAATGAGAAATGGTTCCCTCTGATCATTACATGTTTATGCAAAGCTAATTTATCTTGACCAATATTGTTATGCTAATTATATAAGCCCAGTTGTCTCTTTCAGACAATTTCTATTACAAGAGCTCTTGAAAGTGCAATGAGAAGAAAGAATAAAATGGAGCAGACATGTAATTAGGGAGATTATGAAAATCCTTTCCCAGGTATTTAAAAATGTATTTTAAGTATAGGAATTTTGGTTTTTGTAGTGTGATGTCCTGTATTCTCTTCTGGACCAGGTTTGTACTTCAGTTCCATGGGCTAAAATCTCAGCTGTCTACAGGTGCAAGGAAGAGAACATAAATGGAAAAAACAGGTAGGGTTCAAGTGCTGTGCATCTGCCATGTGCCTAAGGGCCACGGAGTCCTGGACTAGAGGGAGTGCTTGCTTCATCTGAAGGAGGCCACCCACCTCAGTGCCAGCACTTGATATTATATTATAAGGAAATGAGGCCCAATGCAGCCAGAAAAAACAGAAATCTGAACTAAGTATCCTGATTTTTAAGTGGCTTTATTTTTATTTTTGTAAGTAGTGAGCTGGGTCAAATACTTTTATCCAAGGGTAGGACCCAGTAGGCTGCCTAAAGAGAGGAAAAAAACCCAAAGTGCTTTTTCATTCTCCATTCTCACCTCTCAACACAACATTTCTGATGCCAGATTTGGGAGGGGATGTCCCACATACAGAGCAATTCTCCAGCAGACGCTAACCACCTCTAATTCAATTCTGACACCGTGCACCAGCAGACAGCATCAGATCCCACAGGTTTGGGGCTCGGTCCCATAAGACTGTCCCCACTTCAGATGCCAGTCACAAGACCCAGGTTGTGACCTGTGCTTCTGATCAACCAGCCATAAGCCAGGGTTCCCACAACCTTCTCCTCAGGCTCAATTAATTTGCAAGAGTGGCTGACAGAGCTTAGGGAAACACTCTACTTACATTTACTGGTTTATTAATAAAGCATATGATAAAGGATAGAAATGAACAGCCAGATACAGTTGCGTAGAACAAAGTGTGGGGAAGGGACACGGAGTTTCCACGCCCTCTCTGGACACACCACACTCCAGGAACATCCACGTGTCCAGCAATCGGAAGCTCTCTGAACCCCTTCCTTTTGGGTGCTTATGGCGGTTTCATTGCATAGACATGATTGATTACATCATTGGCCACTGGTGATCAACTTAACCTTCAGGCTCTCTTTCCTGCCTGGAAGTTGGAGGAGGGGGGTGTTGAAAGTCCCATACCTCTAATCCTGTCTTGGTCTTTCTAGTGACCAGCCCCCATCCTGAAGCTACCAAGGGTCTGCCAGCCACCAGTCATTTCATTAGCATACAAAAGACACACTTGTTTTTTTGACATGTAGTCTCCCTCTGTTGCCCAGGCTGGAGTGCAGTGGGCCATCTCGACTCACTGCAAGCTCCGCCTTCCGGATTCACACCATTCTCCTGTCTCAGCCTCCCGAGTAGCTGGAACTACAGGCGCCCGCCACTATGCCCAGCTAATTTTTTGTATTTTTAGTAGAGATGGGGTTTCACTGTGTAAGCCAGGATGGTCTCGATCTCCTGACCTCATGATCCGCCCACCTCGGCCTCCCAAAGTGTTGGGATTACAGGCATGAGCCACCGCACCCGGCCCTTTTTTTTTTTTCCCCTTTGAGACTGAGTCTGGCTCTGTCACCCAGGCTGGAGTGCAGTGGCGCGATCTCAGCTCACTGCAACCTCCACTTCCTGGGTTCAAGCGATTCTCCTGCCTCAGCATCCCAAGTAGCTGGGATTACAGGTGCATGCCACCACGCTAATTTTTGTATTTTTTGTAGAGATGGGGGTTTCACCATGTTGGCCAGGCTGGTCTCGAACCCCTGGCCTCAAATGATCCACCCGCCTTGGCCTCCCAAAGTGCTGGGATTATAGGCGTGAACCACCATGCCCGGCTGAAAGACACTCTTATTATAAAAACCCTTATTCTTAAAGTTTAGGGAGCTGTTTGTCAGAAAACAGGACAGAGACCTATAGTTCACAATATCACACTGTGTCATTTTGTGACTTCTGCTCTGTTTCATACAAAGATCACTTCAGTACCAAGAGGCTGAAAAATTGTCGGGCACGGTGGCTCACGCCTGTAATCCCAGCACTTTGGGAGGCCAAGGTGGGTGGATCACGAGATCAGGAGTTCAAGACCAGCCTGGCCAAGATGGTGAAACTCTGTCTCTACTAGCAAGACAACAAAAAATTAGCCAGGCGCAGTGGCGGGCGCCTGTAATCCCAGCTACTCGGGAGGCTGAGGCTGGAGAATCACTTGAACTCGGAGGTGGAGGTTACAGTGAGCTGAGATCACACCATTGCCCTCCAGCCTGGGCGACAGAGTGAGACTCCATCTCAAAAAAAAAAAAAAAAAGGGAGGTTGAAAAATGGTCTATAGCCGGGCGCGGTGGCTCAAGCCTGTAATCCCAGCACTTTGGGAGGCCGAGACGGGTGGATCACGAGGTCAGGAGATCGAGACCATCCTGGCTGACACGGTGAAACCCCGTCTCTACTAAAAAATACAAAAAATTAGCCGGGCGAGATGGCGGGAGCCTGTAGTCCCAGCTACTCGGGAGGCTGAGGCAGGAGAATGGCGTAAACCCTGGAGGCGGAGCTTGCAGTGAGCCGAGATCGCGCCACTGCACTCCAGCCTGGGCGACAAAGCGAGACTCCGTCTCAAAAAAAAAAAAAAAAAAAAAGAAAAATGGTCTATAAATTAGTTGGAGCATCTACCAGCTGGCAGGAAGATGTAGATAGTCTCTCCTGCTTGCCAACCTCTCCGGGGTCAAATGAGCTTTCTGTGGATTCATCTGGAATCTTAAGGAGCTACTGTCCTCTTGGCTTCATCAACCACAGCTCCCCAAAATCCTGAAGCAGCCAAACATATGGGCACCTCCTCTCTTTCCTTGTCATGATTGGACACAGCTATGCCAGGAGACATGGAAAGTGTGCAGCCCATGACACCACAACCCACCACCACCTCAGCCAGGCCCCTCACTCTCACCCCACAGGCCGCTGAGGAGCCAGTCTGTGAGGATGAAAGGCGAACAACCCTGACTCCGCTTCTTCCTTATTCTGAGTGAGGGCACTTGATATGGGGTGGAAAATCACTGAAAATGAAGGACGTCCATGCCTCAAGTTTGGTTCCTGCTGTAAGTAGGAGCGAACAGGCCACCAGGCAGATGGCTGCTTTAGTATCAAGTTTCATCAAAGTCTACTTGCAGCTGATACCTGTGTTTGAGGCCTAAGTTCCTGGTCCCCCACCTAGCCTTGTCCTTTTTTAAAGCTGGTAGCTGCCCTGCTTCCATGCTCCAAACAACTCCTGCCCAGCAGCCTGGTTTTGACCCTCGAACCATTGCTCCTATGCACATTGCACAACTCCAGCCCTGCCTTTTACCCCACACATACTCCCTATTTTTCTCCACCTCTGCCTGGGCCACTGGCTTCCCTCAGGCCAAGTCTCTCCCAGGGCCAGCCACACCCTCTGCGCCCAGCTTCACTTAGGCTCACCCTACTCCATCCTCCTCTTATCCTCAGCCTGGACACTGAAAGCTGTGCCTCTGGGACTGTCCTCTCCATCGCAGAGCCTCCTCCATAACCTCTCCTCAGAGGACTCAGGGCTAAAGGAAGGCACATAACATACGTGACTTGAGAAGAATGGGGATCAGGAGAGGCTGCTGTTCATTTCCACTAAGGATTAACAGGAGAAGAAAGCTCTAAGTGGTAGGAGGACAGAGAAAGGCTGGAAAACAGTCGAATCTACTGTCCATGGAGATTTGGCAATTTCAGGGCCTTTCAGAGCAGAAGACCAAGCCCAGTACCTGGAATGGGGATCGATCGGGAGAAGGAGCCTGGGAGCCAGGGGAGGAGCAGATTGGCTTGGAGATCAGGCTTGCACACTCTGCCCTGTCCTCTTCCTGGCCAGGTAGAAATGGAGATATCGATATTCTATTAGGAAAAAGTGTGAGCTCGCTTAAAGGGAGTTGAAACAAAACCATGCCAGGCAAATCTATGTAATGTCAAATTGCAGACGGGCATTCAAAGAGATGGGAGGGCCCAGGCCAGGAAATTCAGGGGCCTGGCTTCAAATCCGGTCCAAGTGTGTGAGAGCGCAGGAAAAGGACTGACATTCTCCAGGTCTCTGTCAGCTCTCTGAGAAGACAGAACTTGGACTGGATGAAATATTCATTATCTTAAAAGACAGACAAATTAACTCAAAGCTTAGCAGCTTGAAACAAAGAACTTTGATGACCTCGTGAAGTCTGTAGTTAGGAACCCAGGCACTGTGTGGCCAAGCCCCCTATGTCAGAGTCTCCCTGAGGCTACAGTGGAGGCGTCAGCTGGGCCCATGATCGCCCAGGGCTCCACCTGGCAGGACCAACTTTCTAGCTCACCCAAGTGATTGTTAGGCAGAATTCAATCCCTCTCAGAGACCCAGATTAAGGGTCTCAGTTGGAATAAGGGCCTCAGTTCCTTGCTGGCTGTTGGCTGGAGGCCTCCCTCAGTTTCTCGATACCTGGGTCTCTCTATAGGGCAGCTCATAACATCGCGACAGGCTTCAATCGAGCTAGCAAGAGACATTTCTGGTTTCTGGTACTTGGAAGCTTGGGAGATGCCACTGCCCCCGAACAAGCAAAAAGCTGAACAAACTGAATAATCAACTCTTCTTAGAACTCTAAGAGAAGTGAGGTCCCAGGGACAACAACTGCCCCCAAAATTGGAGAGACAGACAGATGGATACAGAGAATCACAACTTACCTACCAGAGCAGAAATTCATGAGCAGAAATCTCCGTGGGAACGAGTGCCAAGGTAGAAAAATCCAAACTGTAAATGATGAATTACTTTTGGCTCCGTGTGGACAAGTCTGAGAGTAAAAAGACTCCAGGGGGACCCAGACATAAAGGGGACTCCATGCACACTTTTGCTAAATTTACCTGCAAAATCTCGACCAGGTTCCCACATTAAATATCAAAGGAAAATGCCCTTATGCTTCTGGCAAAGGGAGGGGGAAAGGAACCATTTTGAAAAGCGCAGAGCATCCTGTTCTTAACAAGGCCTTCCCTCAGGAGAAACTATTCAACCAGAGCCTAAGCCCTCCCTGAGATTTTATCACAGCCTACCCGACCTGGGGGAGGGAAATACCCCACTCCAGCAACTCTAGCCATCCTGTCCCACCTAAGGTGCGGAGGAGACAAAGGACTGAGAAGTACGTGTGAGTTCAGAGGCATAGATTCACTAAGAGGCTGAGACTAATCACAGGTTCACGGAATGCCTTCCTCACTTCACCACCCCCCATTACTAGAGGTCTGTTTAAAGCAGTTCCTTTTACCCAGTACACCATGACCAGCCAACAAGAACAAATTACAAGTCATACTAAAAGTCAAAAAATACAGTTTAGAGAGACAAAGCAAGCATCAGAACCAAATATGGCAGGGATGTTGGAATTATCAGAATGGGAATTTAAAATATCTATCATCAGTCTATTAAAGGCTCTAATGGAGAAAGCAGACAGCATGCAAGAACAGTTGAGCAATGTAAGCAGAGAGATGAAAATCCTAAGACAGAACCTAAAAGAAATGCTAGAGATCAAAACTACTAAGGCAGATGCAGAATGCCTTTGAAGGTCTTAATAGTAGACTGGACATGGGTGAGGAATTTCTGAGCTTGAGGATACATCAATAGAAATCTCCCAAACTGAAAAGCAAAGAGAACACAGACTGGAAACAAAACAAAACAAAAACAGAATATCCACGTACTGGTGGAAAACTACAAAAGATATAACACATGCACAATGAGAATACCAGAAAGAGAAGAAAGAGAAAAAGTACAGAAGAATTATTTGAAATAATGACTAAGAATTTCCACGCAACAATGTCAGACACCAAGCGACAGATCCAGGAAGCTTAGAGAACACCAAGAAGGACAAACAAAAAATCCCAGAACTATACCTGGGCATATCATATTCAAACTACAGAAGATCAAAGATATAGAATAGGAGAGGGCAAGCAAGACAGAAGTCAGAGCCTACATGTAATCTGGTCAGGAAAGTAACATTCTGGCCAGGCTCAGTGGCTCACGCCTATAATCCCGGCAATTTGGAAGGAGAAGATAGGAAGATCACTTGAGCCGAGGAGTTTGAGACCAGCCTGGGCAACATAGTGAGACCCCATCTCTCCTAGAATAAAAAGTTAGCACGTTGTGGTGGCACATGCCTGTAGTTCTAGCTACTCCGGAGGCTGAGGCAGAAAGACGGCTTGAGACCAGGAGTTCAAGGCTGCAGTGAGCTGTAATTGCACTACTGCACTCCAGTCTGACCGACAGAGCAGGACTCTGTCTCACAATAAATAAATGTATTAAAAAGTGATATCCCATCACATTTGCCATATTCTGTTCATTAGAATTGACTCACTAAGCCCAGCCCATACCCCGGGGGGGCTATAGGAAACTGCACAAGAGCATAAATACTAGAAGGCGGAAATCATCAGGAGCTATTTTGTTTATGATTTTATTCATTTCAATTTTAATTTAATTTTTTTTAAGAGACAGGTTCTCACTCCGTTGCCCAGGCCAGAGTCCAGGGATGCAATCGTAGCTCCCTGCGGCCTCGAACTCCTGGCTCAAGCAATCCTCCTGCCTCAGTCTAGCTAGGATACAGGCATGTGCCACTATGCAAAGCTAATTTATTTTATTTTATTTTGTCGAGACGGGGTCTGATGGCGTTGCCGAGGCTGGTCTCAAACTCCTGCCTCAGCCTCCCAAAGTGTGAGTCATCACATTGGGTTGTCAGGAACTAATTCAGACCCTGCCTACCTCAAATTATCTCCCACACTCAGCACTCACATTCTGTGAATACTCCTCCCATAGAAGGAGGCTACACATTCAGTTTACAACCCCATCCTCCAAGATTCTCAGCCAAACACCTTCATGGCTCTGACATATTATTCTACATGTGGAGTTAACAACATGAAAAACACAGTCAAACAGGAAAATCATGTTATCCAACAGAGTTAGACAGTGAAAAGAAGACAGCGCATTTTCTCTATTTCTGTGGCATCTAACATCAGAAGGCAGGGTAGACCAGATAGCTAGCTATCTGTTTATCTATTTATTTTGAGATGGAGTCTTGCTTTGTCACCCAGGCTCAAGTGCAGTGGCGCGATCTCAGCTCACCGCAACCTCTGCCTTCCAGGTCCAAGTGATTCTCTTGCCTCAGCCTCCTGAGTAGCTGGGATTACACGCATCTGCCACCACACTCGGTTAAGTTTTGTATTTTTAGTAGAGACAGGGTTTCACCATGTTGGCCGGGCTGGTCTCAAACTCCTGACCTCAGGTGATCTGCCTGCCTCAGCCTCCCAAGGTGCTGGGATTACAGGCGTGAGCCACCATGCTCAGCTCCAGTTATCTTTTTAGAATAGCCATAAAAAATATGTCTTTGTTTAGATCACTTCAGAACCAAATGCTCTGAAGCCAGCCTATCCAGAGAGCCTAGGTTGATCTGAGGCCAGTCCCTGCAATGCAAGGAGGGGTGTCACAACTCAAAGACCACTCCTGAGCTTTCACTTTCTTTCCAAAATAATTGAAGTCAATAGACTGTCCCCAGAGCTTCTGTGAGGTATTCACATTTTCTCTGGAGTGACATGACTTTCTTTCTTTTTTTTTTTTTGAGACGGAGTCTCGCTCTGTCACCCAAACTGGAGTGCAGTGGTCGAATCTCAGCTCACTGCAAGCTCTGCCTTTCGGGTTCACGCCATTCTCCTGCCTCAGCTTCCCGAGTAGCTGGGACTATAGGCGCCCACCACCTCGCCTGGCTAGTTTTTTGTATTTTTTTTTTTTTTTTTTTTTTTTTTTTT
>NC_045434.1:35168174-35188010 GCF_002776525.5 Piliocolobus tephrosceles
TCTCGATCTCCTGACCTTGTGATCCGCCGGTCTCGGCCTCCCAAAGTGCTGGGATTACAGGCTTGAGCCACCGCGCCCGGCCAACGTGACTTTCTTAAGACATCTAAGGCATGTACATACTATACCATGGCCTGGCTAAATCTGAAGAATGACAGAGGTCTCCAAACCCTGAGGACTGTTGGGTTGATTTGAATTAAATGAGATACCCCCTTTCCGCAGAAAATGGAAATTAACATGGCTATCTCTGTCCATTACACAAGACTTTTGTAAAACAATCACGGTTTCTTTCTTAAAATCTGTTTTAAACAGTTGGAAGTCCATATTTCCTTCACTAATAGTCCTTTAAATTGTGGTCATAAACCATTTTTTCAAGACTCAGAGAGCTCTTCTCACTTGGAAAGCCATCACACACATTCATCAGTTTGGAATCTGCAGCAAAACTGAGCCTCTTCAGCCTCTTACCTGTGGATAAAAAGGCTGAGATCCATGTTTCTACTTACAATTTCTAATTTTGAGAGCCCCTGAGCAATACATTTTGATCTTGTGAGATTTTAACTGATCCCTTTCAATTTTCTTTTCTCCATACTTAAGAATCTAAGGCTTACAGATACCTTGATTCTCAACTTTCAAAGCTTTTTATATGTACTTTCTTATTTGTTCTCTCAAACCTTACAAAAAGAGGCATTAGTTCTTTCGCAAAATGTAACATGCATAAAGTATGTGGACTTGGCATCAGATGAGCTGGTTTAAAATCTTAGACCCACCACTCACCAGCACTCAGACTTCGGGCAAGTTACTTAACCTCTCGGGGACTCCGGGAGTCCTCATCTGTCAAATGGGGCTACCCACACCTATCTCACAGAATTGTTTTGAGGACTAAATTCTGCACATATATCTATATAAAGCATTCAGCATGGTGCATAGAACTAGTTAACAAATGTTGGTTTCTTTTAAAGTTATGGAGAAACAAATGGAGATCCTGGGAGTGTCTCCAAATGTTCAGCCATATAGGAACAAGAAGGGAATGGAATCCTGAATCTAGATCATCAGTCTTCATTGTAGTTACTTCACTCATCCCTTTTGCAAGTTATCACCTAAACATCCTGGTTCACCACTTCAAGAAACTCTGTATAAGCTGAGCCTGAAATGCCACAAAAGATATGCCATTCCTGTAACCTCAAATAAGAACAGGTTTGCTCTTGATTTGTCCAGGTAAAAAGAGCATTACAAGTGATAGATGCAGAAATGCTTATATACCTCCTTTTTGAGTTTATATTAGGTTTTACATTTTAGCCTCTACATCTGAATGGATGAAAAGTGAGCATATATAACAGTGGGAAATAGGTTTTTCTGTGGAGGCTCCTAATAAATAGCTCCCATAGACGATTCACAAACCAGGTGTATAGTTGGAAATTCTTCTCCTTTACTTCTTGAATAGCGCGAGATTGGTTCAGGCTGTCCAGAAGCAGCTTTGAGGTATAAGCAACGACATGGACATTCACTACGCCCTGAAGCCTGGCTATAAGGGGCAGAGGACTGAAGGAGGCAAAAAGAAGTTCAAAAGCAGGGGCAGATACCTGACCCAAGGGCCCAGGGCCTGTCTCTGGGAATGCCTTGCCCATTTCATTAGATATGAGGGAGAGTCACAAAGCAGACTGGCCCAGTGGGTCCTCTTGGCCACTGGAGGATTATAAAGATCTTTACCAGTTATAAAATAAAAGGGATGAATGCTGATTATTCAACAATGTTAAATACTCAGCTTTGGAAGGAGGGGTTGCATGGCATGGTCAATCTCATCTGTCCCTTCTTTCTCTTTGAGTTCTTGCCTCTAGCACTCAGCTCCACCTGCAGTTTTCCCTCTTCTTTGGGACTTTCTCTGCCCTCCCTCATGAGTGAATTGCTGCCCTCTTGGTCTCCTAGTTATGGAAGCACCTCCTAAATGCATCCAAGAACTCACTAGAAAACACAACCAAGATTACAAAAGAGACTCTTTCTTTCTTTTCTTTCTTTTTTTTTGAAATGGAGTCTCGCTCTGTCACCAGGCTAGAGTGCAGTGGCACAATCTCGGCTTATTGCAACCTCCACCTCCCAGATTCAAGTGATTCTCCTGCCTCAGCCTCCCAACTAGCTGGGACTACAGGCACGTGCCACTATGACCAGCTAATTTTTTTGTATTTTTAGTAAAGACAGGGTTTCACCATGTTGGCCAGGATGATCTGGATCTCTTGACCTTGTGATCCACCCACCTTGGCCTCCCAAAGTGCTGGGATTATAGGTGTGAGCCACCGCACCCAGCCAAAAGAGACTATTTCAAGCAAAGCAAGTCTTTCGGAGCTCAGAGAAGCAGCTTGGCCAAGATAATGCACATCTGCTCCCATACAGGCCAAACAGACACAGCTTCTTGGGGAGTTTCTTTCCTTGAACTCAACATGATCCCTGAGACCCAGCCCAGAAGTCTTCCTTTTCAGTCCGTAGGTGCTCTATCTGCTTCCTCCTTTTGTACTTCTCCCTGCCTTTCACAGCGGCTGCTCCAGGCAATCTCACCAACTTCCCGGTTATGGAGATAGCTGGGATCTCTGGATGGAGATTGTGGATTCCTTGTGCAAATGGAGACATTAACATAAAGGACATGTTAAGATTAATTTTTTAATCTTGCTATTAAATATCTTCTGGTATCATCTGGGATTATGGTGGTATTTTGTAGGGAAAAAAATCCCCAGATAAATGCCATATAAATTAATACTCCTGGATATATAATACCCCTACAGCTTAATTTTTCTGTTAGGTAGTAAGTCCTATATCTTGCTATTTTTTCATTTTCTCAGTCATCGTTCCTGTCTGTGTAGAATAATCAGTAGGCAAAAGCTCAAGGAAGGGAGAATCCAACCTAATGGAACCACAACGAAATATTGTGTCATTTACTACCCTTCCCCTCCAACCTCCTCTCCAGCCTTTTATATGTCTTGAGGGTTAGTTTTTATATAAAACTATTAAAATGTATGCTTAATATGTTATATACAGCTATACTGGGTTAAAAAAAAAAAACATGATGAAGAAATTCCTCTCCCTCTACTTCTACCTGCCCGCCTGGCCCCCTCCCCAAATCTCTTGGGTTGACAGAGTTGGCTGCAGAGGCCTGATCTGGAGGCCAGGTTGAACCACCCCCGAGAGGGAAAACCCAAGAAAGCATCTACAGGCCAGGCGCCGTGGCTCACGCCTGTAATCCCAGCACTTTGGGAGGGTAAGGCAGGCGGATCATGAGGTCAGGAGATAGAGACCATCCTGGCTAACACAGTGAAACCCCATCTCTACTAAAAATACAAAAAAAAAAAAAAAAAAAAAAAAAATTAGCCGGGCATGGTGGTGGTCGCCTGTAGTCCCAGCTACTCGGGAGGCTGAGGCAGGAGAATGCCGTGAACCTGGGAGGCGGAGCTTGTAGTGAACCGAGATGGTGCCACTGCACTCCAGCCTGAGAGACGGAGCAGGACTCCCTCTCCAAAAAAAAAAAAAAAAGCACCTACACAGCATTCTTCTGTGCAAAACACAGCCCACGGCAGGTTTCCCATTGTCAGAACTGACTCCCCAATGCGAGCTCCTCTGCACTCCTCACCTGTCATTAAGGGCGTCATTTCCACAGTGAACGTTCTTATAAGTCAGCCCTTCTATGAAGCTTCTCTCGAATATACCCCTCCCTGTTCTTTCCCTTCCACCTGGCAACAGAAGACATTTTCTCTTCTCTTTGAGCACACTGACACTACATGCAGCTCCTGGGGAAATTCTCCAGAGAAACAGATTCTTGCTTTAATTCGTGACCTACTCACACAACAGAGCCCATGGCAGGAAGGCCCCATTCTTGGCCTAGTGAGCTGAGGTGTTGCCACCCACTAAGCACAGCTGCTCTGCTAATTTTAGACCTCTCTGAGAAGTCACCTGACTTCAAGGCACTTGGAGACACACATCACACCCTGTCTCAGGAGGTGGTCTGGGGTGGGGCTCACTCTGCTTTCAACACCCACAACACCTTGTAACCTACAAAAGTGACCTTTTTTTTGGAGGCTCTCCTCAATAAATGATAAAAATAGATGACAACACTCAATGAGCCGTGAAACTGAAATTTGTTTCCACTTTAGGTCTAGTCAGCTGCCTGATCTTTACCAGGCACCGCCTCGTATTCCACACATCCACAGCTAACCCTTAGTGAATGCTGCCTGGGGCAATTTTAGTCACCCAAGCTAGGACCCTCAGGGCAACCCTGACTACTTTCCCTCTCTCTCCAGTCACTAAATCTTAAACTGAAAACTATTTTATCTCCTAAATAGTGTTTGCAAACTTCCCCTTCATTCTGTCCTATTTCAGGTTCTCTTCAGCATCTCCCCACACACTGCAGCAGTTTGCCCACAGTCGCCCTGCCTTCCATCTCATCCTCAAAGTCTAGCATCTATGGTGGTCTTTCTAAAACCATGTTTGTGGGCCGGGCACGGTGGCTCAAACCTGTAATCCCAACACTTTGGGAGGCCGAGGTGGGCGGATCACCTGAGGTCAGAAGTTTGAGACCAGCCTGGCCAACATGGTGAAACCCTGTCTCTACTAAATATACAAAAATTAGCTGGGCATGGTGGTGGGTGCCTATAATCCCAGCTAATTGGGAGGCTGAGGCAGGATAATTGCTTGAACCCCGGAGGCAGAGTTTGCAGTGAGCCGAGGTCGCGCCATTGGGCTCCAGCCTGGGCAACAAGAGCGAAACTTCGTCTAAAAAAAAAAAGATGTTTGTATCTCACTTAAACCCCTTCAAGGCATCCTGTCAGGTTCTCCACCCTATCTGCTCATTAGAATCACATGAGCGCTTAAAAAAAAAAAAAAAAAATCAGTTCCTGCTTCCATTCCCAGAGATTCTGATTTAAGTGGACTGGATGGGAGAAAGCAACCATTTTCTTTTTAAAATTCCCCAGGAAATCCTAATGTGCAAACATGGTTGAGAACCCCTGACCTGCAGGATAAAGTCCAGGCTCCTTCCTGTGGCACCCAAGATGCTCCCTGACTGGGCCCTTGGCCACCCTCCCTGGCCAGCCTCACTCCTGGCCAGTCCATGCCTTTATGTGCTAGCAACACTGAACTGCTTGCAGCTCCCAGCATTGCTTATGCCGTTCCCGCTGTCTGAAGTGCCCTCCCTACTGGTCCAACCAACATCACCTTCTACAGGAAGCCATTCCTGACTACTTTCCCTCACCTCCAGGTGCCCCGTGAAACTTCGGATGTGTCTCTATTACTGAACATTCGCATGATTTTATGATGTCCATCTTTCTTAAGCAAAAGAGAGACATTTATTTATACAGGGATAGTTCACAGAGCCCAAAGCTGCCAAAACTATAGCTGGGCCTCTCAAGCACTCGAACCCTGAATTAGAAAGGTCTCAGGTACCAAGGTGCTTTCTTTCAGTCATTCTCTCTCACTGGGTTACGTGGCTTCTGGTGTCTGTTCATTGCTTTTGGATCTCCTTGGCAGACAACATTCTCTACCTCTGTGTACCTGGGTGGGCCAAAAATGGGCACTTCACAAAGGCTGAGTCAACTCCTGAAGGCCATGTTCTCACTTCCAGCGATACTGACCAGCATCCTGGTTGTCAATTCTAAAGTCCCTGAAGAGAGAATCTTATTGGCCCAGGGGTTCACACTTATCCATCAGCTGTGGCCAAATAGGGTTGCTGCATAAGAGGCAAGTCTTGAAAAAAAATAGAGAAGAGTCATAGGATTAGTAGACAACCTAAAAGGGTGATAACTATGCCCCGAGAGTCAAGGGATTCTTGAAATATGTGATAACCATGTGTAGGTCAGCAATAGAGACCGAGAGCTGGGTGAGCCCAGAGGAGGAAACCATAGTCGTCTTCCGTGTCAGGGAAGTCCTCACAGGGAAGTTGGCACTGGGCCAGGCATAAGGGAAAACAAAGGGCAAATGGCAATATCAGCAAGATACCGAAAATTATGCTTGTATGTGAAAGTGCAAGAAATGGACTGAAATGGTGGCAAGATACCGGGATCGGCAGATGGGCCTAAGTTTGGTTCAGACTGTAACAGTCTTTAAGTGACAGATTAAAAGTCTGGTCTTCACTGCTCAAGAGGGGGTTCCTCTTAGAGGACCTCAATCACTCAAGTAAGGAGAAGGGGGAGTCAGCAGACCCAGGGAGAGGCCCTTCGGGTCTAAATTAAAGCAATGAGTCACTTCTTACTACTTAAAAATGCAAAAAGCACTTTGCGGCCAGGCACTGTGCTTTCATGCCTGTAAGTTCAGCACTTTGGGAGGCCGAGGCGGGTAGATTACCTGAGGTTAGGAGTTTGAGACCAGCTTGGCCAACATGGTGAAACCCTACCTCTATGAAAATACAAAAAATTAGCTGGGTGTGGTGGCGTACACCTGTAGTCCCAGCTTCTCAGGAGGCTGAGGTGTGAGAATTGCTTGAATCTAGGAGGCAGAGGCTACAGTGAGCAAAGATCATGCCACTGAACTCCAGCCTGGGTGACAGAGCAAGACTCTGTCTCAGAAAAAAAAAAAAAAAAGGCACTTTGCCTGTGATACTTCCCCTAATCCTCACAGTATCGTATGTGGGGGAGAGCTGGCTTTTATTTTACCCAGATTACTGAAGAGGAAAATGTGGTTCAGTCTGGTTATACAACTTGTCTAAGATCCCATAACTAACTGGCAGAAGCATGACTTGAATATAGATTCTGAAGTCTATTCTCATTCCAGGGCACTGGGCTACCCAACAATGGAAAGCTCAAGCTAAAACTGCCTTGAGTTATAATATAGAGAAAGACTGAATAATGCCGGACATTTTATTTTTATTTATTTATTTTGGTGAGATGGAGATTTACTCTTGTTGCCCAGGCTGGAGTGCAATGGCGTGATCTCGGCTCACCGCATCCTTCGCCTCCCAGGTTCAAGCGATTCTCCTGCCTCAGCCTCCCGAGTAGCTGGGATTATAGGCATGTGCCACCACGCCCGGCTAATTTTGTATTTTCAGTAGAGACGGGATTTCACCGTGTTACCCAGGCTGATCTCAAACTCCTGACCTCAGGTGATCCTCCCACCTTGGCCTCCCACAGTGCAGGGATTACAGGCATGAGCCACTGCACCCGGCGAAAAAATATTTTTACTATTGACTAATGACATAGAAAAATGCTCATGATATGATACTGAGTGGTGGAGAAAAGATTGACTATCAGACTACATAAGCATTGTGGTGCTAATCTTAAAAAGTGTATTCTGTGCTCATCTGTCCTGCGGACAGTGGTCAGGCTTCAGCCCCAGCCCTGAGAATGGCCCCCTCTGAAAATCTTCCTTCTTTTCAGCTATGCTTTGCAACCATGGCGCATTCTTTGGGGTTATTCAATCACAGGGATGAAAATTTTAGTGACTGCCTCGTACCATGAATTATAGCAATTTTAGGTCATAAGATAACTCTCATGTTCTACTATAAATAGGGCTGGGCTTTCATTACTAGATACACACTAACAATTAACAATAAACAGTAGTTTTTCATAAATGGATACTGAGAAAATATTACAACCCTGAGTTTCGCAATCTTGGCTAAAAGAATTGTATAATTATCTGATGTATTTTGGACTGTTGAAATATATACTTTGTATTGCTCAATGATGGAACATTTTTCTTTATAAGTATTTTGTAAAAGAATCCCTTATTTTTACATATATTCAACTGGCAAAGGTTAAAAAAAAATTAACCCATAGTGAAGGTGAAGGCAGTTTGGCAATACCTACCAAAGTTGTAAATATACATGCCCTTTCACCTAGTAATTTCATTGCTAGGTATTGTTCATATATAATAAAATGTAT
Organism: Piliocolobus tephrosceles; assembly: GCF_002776525.5. NCBI lineage: Eukaryota > Metazoa > Chordata > Mammalia > Primates > Cercopithecidae > Piliocolobus > Piliocolobus tephrosceles. The sequence goes on from NC_045434.1 coordinate 35,176,022, forward strand.
GTGCAATGTATAAGAATACATAGTGTATTTATAATAGCAAAACACCTCAAAGCATCTTAAATACATCTGAAAAATGGATTTGCTAAGTCAGTCATGATACAACCATTCAATGGAATCCCCTGCAACTGCTATAAAGAATGAGGTTAGATACAGAGGTTCTAATATGAAAATATGACCAAGACATTGCAAGTGAAAAAACAAGATGGAGAACAATATGTGCAGCCTGCCTTTATTTGTGTGTTTTTTTTAAAAGTGAAATTATACTTCTATGTGCATAGAAAGATTCTGGAAGAATACTATTTGGCTATTTGACCACGAGAATATATAATTTTTATAATTAAAAAACATGTATTGCTCTCACTTAAAATTAATACAATTTTATGGTAGACTATTTAGAAGACATAGAAGTGTATAATAGGCAAGGCATGGTGGCTCATGCCTATAATCTCAGCACTTTGGGAGGCTGAGGCAGGAGGATCGCTTGAGTCTAAGAGTTTGAGACCAGCCTGGGCAACATAGTGAGACCCCTGTCTCTACACAAAATATAAAAAGTATCTGGGCATGGTGGTGCACAACTGTGGTCCCAGATACTCAGGAGGCTGAGGTCAGAGGATTGCTTGAGCTGGGAGGTTGAGGCTGCCGTGAGCCATGATTGCACCATTGCACTCAGCCTTGGCAACAGAGTGAGACCCTGTCTAAAAGAAAAAAAAAAAAGAAGAGTATAATGGTAAAAATGAGAATTACCCAGCTAAAAATAGGAATTACCCAAAAACAATTTGATGTTTTTCCTCTGGTATTTGTTCCGATGCACATACACTTGCAACCGCCCAAGGGGTTCACCTTGCCCGATGCCTAGACAGAGCTTGTTCATCAAGACAGGAATTGCAATAGAGAAAGAGTAACTCACGCAGAGCCGGCTGTGCAGGAGACCAGAGTTTTATTATTACTCAAATCAGTCTCCCGAGCATTTGGGGAGCAAAGCTTTTAAGGATAACTTGGTAGGTAGGGGAGCCAGTGAGCCAGGAGTACTGACTGGTCAGGGATGAAATCATAGGGAGTGGAAGCTGTCTTCTTGCACTGAGTCAGTTCCTGGGTGGGGGCCACAAGATTAGATGAGCCAGTTTATCGATCCGGGTGGTGCCAGTTGATCCATCAAAGCTAGGCCTGCAAAATATCTCAAGCCCTGATCTTAGGAGCAATTTAGGGAGGGTCAGAGTCTTGTAGCCTCCAGCTACATGACTCCTAAACCATTATTTCTAATCCTGTGGCTAATGTTAATCTAGTCCCCTGGCAAGAAGGAGGTCTGCTTTGGGAAAGGGCTGTTACTGTCTTTGTTAAATTATAAACTGCAAACTTTCTCCCAAAGTTAGTTCGGCCTATGCCCAGGAATGAACAAAGACAGCTTGGAGGTTAGAAGCAAGATGGAATCGGTTAAGTTAGATCCCTTCCACCGTCTTAGTCATAATTTTGCAAAGGCGGCTTCACATTGTCCAGGAGACGGGGTAAGAAGTAGTCTGGGCCAGGTGCGGTGGCTCATGCTTGTAATCCTAGCACTTTGGGAGGCTGAAGTGGGCGAATCACTTGAGGTCAGGAGTTCGAGACCAGCCTGGCCAACGTGGTGAAACCCTGTCCCCACTAAAAACACAAAAATTAGCCACGTGTGGTGGTGTATGCCTGTAATTCCAGCTACTCGGGCGGCTGAGGCAGGAGAATTGCTTGAACCTGGGAGGCCGAAGTTGGAGGTTGCAATGAGCCGAGATCCCGCTACTGCACTCCAGCCTGGGTGGCAGAGTGAAATGCTGTCTCAAAACAAAACAAAACAAAACAAAACAAAAAAAGTGGTCTGGGTAAACCACTGAGCACATTTCAAAGACTGCCAGTGGTGGGCCTCTTAAAGGAAACAAACACTCCTAAATAAACTGTGCTTCCTTCATAAAGAAGCATGGGCTTTTCTGAGCTACTAGTTGGTTTGTTTACTTGCTGGCTTCTTCGTTTTTGTTTTGTTTTGTTTTGTTTTGCTTTGAGTTGTGAGTCAAGTCCAGATATTACCGTATTGTCCACATATCTATTCAAGTGATAGGTTTTAAATTATCATGCTAATATGATAAATTTGTAAAATAACTTCATTATCACAACAGCTACCAAAGAATTATTCAAACCAATTCAACAACCATTCATTTGGAAAACTAAATATTTGAACAAGGAGAGTTTCTCTGTTAAAGTTTCTTTCATAAAGAAACTAAAGCTAAAAACCAGTATTATATAAAATAGAGAATCCCTTCAAAGTAGAAACAAAGCCAGTCTGCCTCTGCCATCATTACACTCAGCACAGTACTGCAATGCTGACAATCATGTTGGACTGGGCAAATGGAGGGAGCTACACAGGAAAGGAAGAAAGTCATGTTGAGAGATGATATTATTATGTATTTATGAAGCCCAAGAGGCAAGAGGTGATAAGGAGCTCTGGAGTACAGGCTAACTCCTGTACAAAATTTGGTGTTATTCTTTGTACTGGTGATACACACAAAAAAGATTCCATTCTCTAACAGTAATAAAACAACATACATTCTTCAGTATTGACTCAACTTGGAATGAAGAAACTATCTTATTCTAAGAAATGTAAAACACCATAATAGGAAACACAAAGGGAGACATTAAAAAATGGCTGTCATTTACTCTGCTTCTGGTTGAGAAGAGGATACAGTAAAGATAACATATCTTAAATGAGTATGTGAATTTAATGCAATTAAAGTTCCCGAAGATCATTTATACAACTTGACAAATAATGTGAAATTAGTCCAAAAGAGCCATAAAGAATAACAAAATCTTTTTTTTTTTCCATTTTTGGTGGACCCTATTATTGAAAACTGTAACAACTAAATCTTCATGAAAATTATATGGTATCAACTTCAAAACAGGAAGAAGAAAAAAAATCACTAATTGAATAAAATGGGTATTCCAGAAATAGATTCAACTGCTTCAGTTGAAAATATATAGGGAGAGGGGAGGGAGGAACATAAGCAGTATAACAATGGAAAAATGAGGCCGGGTGTGGTGGCTCCACAGCACTTTGGAAGGCCGAGTGGGTGGATCACCTGAGGTCAGGAGTTGGAGATCAGTCTGGCCACCATGGTGAAACCCCTACTAAAGGTACAAAATTACAAAAAAAAAAAAAAAAAGTACAAAAATTAGCCAGGCATGGTGGCGGGCACCTGTATTCCCAGCTACTCAGGAGAGTGGCATGAACCTGGGAGGCAGTGGTTGCAGTGAGCTGAGATCGCACCATTGCACTCCAGCCTGGGCCGCAAGAGCAAGACTTCGTCTCAAAAAACAAACAAAACGAAACAAAAATGGAAAAAAGAAACATTAGTTAAGTAAAATTGTAGAGAAAACTGAGGAAGAATTATAGCCATATATATCCTACTTAGAGTGGATTGTTGAGAAATTATCCAGTGTTGTGCCCTTTTTTGTGTGGTTTTTGGTTTTGTGGAAGTTTTATTGTTGTTGCTGTGGATTGAACTGAAGGGAATTCTCCCCTAACCTCGGAGAAGGCAGCCAGCTTCAGTGTTTTTATGTCCCCCGCTCCGAAGAGACATGTTTGGTGCTTAAGGACCAAGTCTTGGAAGCACTGGTTCCAGGCAGGAGAAGGCTGAGGGTGGAGGTAGGATCAGGGCCATGAGGCATTTAGAATTGGGGAGAGACAGTGCCCAGGAGCTGATAGGACCATGAATGGCGGATGGCTGTGTGGATGTTGTTGAAGCTGGACCTCCAGCTCCTCGGCTCAGGAGCAGCTGTCTGGTCTAGTGAGGAGGAAGTATAGCTGCAGGGCTCCCAGCCATCAGAGGCCCATGCAGGCTTGGATGAGAGCATCTTCTGCAGTGACCAAATGGATTAATGACAGAGGCTTTTCTTCCCATCCTCCTAGACTGAGTAAGCCTTGGAAGCCTGGGACAACTAAAGAGAGGGGTGATAGAGAGGGAGGACCCCTCGCCAGATGATTGCTCCTGGGCTCAGAGAATACTGGAGATGAATTTGATGAGCCAGAAAAACAAAGTAATATTTACTGCACCTCAAGTGCCGTGAAACACTATACCGATTACGCACATCATACATTTCAACAAATCCAGATGACCAAAAAATGATTAACCACAAACTATTTTGAAAACCAAGCTATTCTTTATCTCAGTGGTAGAGAAAGATAAATATCTGGGTATCAAAATAATAAAAATAAAAACAGAGGAAATTAGACAAATGAGGTCATGGAAAAACACACAGGCTAACCAGCACTTACAGAAATATAATCATGTATTGTAGCCAGGTTGCGCCCAAACAGCTTGGATTCATTCTAACTCAGGACTGACTATAATAAATCTCGAAGGGCCTATTAGCCAGATGTCTTCATTACAGTGGTATAAGCCCAGTAGTGTAATCTGCATTTTTCACCAACTGTGACATAAAAATTTATGCGGAATCTGAGTTAACAAAGGACTTATTCAGTTCATGCAGTGTCTTACCAGAGATGGCTTCCTGAAGCCATGCCAGAGAGGGGTCTGGCCTCTCTGATGTTTCTGAACTGGCTATTCTTGTTCTCTTAGGCCACAAGATGGCTGTCCTTGCAATCTCTAGCTATGAGGCAAGGCCTAACTAGCAGTTCCAGACGGGGCCCAACACATCACCTGGGTCTCCACAGCATTATGATATAAATCCAATGGCTGGTGAAGGGTCCAAGGCTAAATGGGACCCATCTGCCTCCACAGTGTGGCCACTGAGATTTGGAGGAGAAAAACAGGTGTATCTTATAACTAGGGGTTCCTCAGGGACTATTCACTTGCCTAACACTGTGTTTGTAAAACTAATCACCAGTGTGTGTCTCTTTAACAGGCTTGGATTAGCTAATAATTCTAACTGAACTGAATCATAATTCATGAGATAATTTTGAGTTCCTCAGATTTACTTCCACTAAAATTGAAAATGAAACTGGGACATTATGGATTTCTGACAAAAGGACAGTAGGTATCAATTCCTCCTATGTCCTTGTCTCAGGTTTGAGTTACATGGATTCTCATTCAACACTGTCATTCTTTTTTTGTTTGTTTGTTTATTTTTTGAGATGAGTCTTGCTCTGTCACCCAGGCTGGAGTGCAAGTGGCATGACCTTGGCTTACTGCAACTTCTCCCTCCAGGTTCAAGCTATTCTCCTGCCTCAGCCTCCCAAGTAGCTGAGATTACAGGCACCTGCCACCATGCCCAGCTAATTTTTTATTTTTTATTTATTTTTTAATTTTTTTGTATTTTTAGTAGAGACAGGGTTTCTCCAAGTTGGCCGGGCTGCTCTTGAACTCCTGACTTCAGGTGATCCACCCGCCTCAGCCTCCCAAAGTGCTGGGATTACAGGCTTGAGCCACCGTACCTGGCCAACACTGTCATTCTTAAAAGTAAACTAAGGTGGCATTCACTTAATTGAATTTCTGATCACATGGTTCACTATGGTAAAAACTTGATCATTCCTGCTCAAGTTCATTGAGTCAACCATTCTAAATCTAAATATATAGTAAATATGTAATTGATTATAATTGTAGTTTGAACAAAGTCAGCATTATTATTAGGCCACTAGTGGCAGTAAGTATGCTGGTTATTGATGTCTTCCAAGTTTTTACCGTGTTTTCTCTTGCCACAAAATGTGCTCCTTCCTGTGGGTGCTCTATGTCTGTTGTCTTTCCCTTAAGACAGTGGCCTGAATTTGGATTTTCTTTTCTTTGTTTTTTTTTTTTTTTTTTTTTTTGAGACAGAGTGTCACTCTGTTGCCCAGGCTGGAGTGCAGTAGTGTGATCTCAGCAGCTCACTGCAGCCTCCACCTCCTAGGTTCAAGGGATTCTCCTGCCTCAACCTCCTGAGTAGCTGGGACCAGAGGTGCACACCACCACATCCAGCTAAGTTTTGTATTTTTAGTAGAGACAGGGTTTCACTATGTTGGCCAGGCTGGTCTCCAACTCCTGGCCTCAAGTGATCCACCCGCCTCGGCCTCCCAAAGTGCTGGGATTACAGGCGTGAGCCACCGCGCACGACCTGAATTTGGACTTCTTATTTAGTAAACTGGAATGTCAGTATCATCCAGGGTAATGGCAGGAGCACCAAAGTTGATGCTACAAGACCTGAGATGCAGTCCAGGCTACCCCATTTTATTGTGTGTGACCTCACAAAAGTTACTGGATAGCATAGAGCTGTGGTCTTCATAAATGGAAATGATGCTACCTGTTCTGATATTCTTCCTTGAGGGTTATGGTGAGGCTCAAATGAGATATTACACAAAAGTCTTTGTAAAGCATAGAGCCCTATAAGCTCTAAGGTATTATTATTACTGGCACTGTACAGGAGTCAATGTGCTTAAACCTTGAAGTACATTAAAATCACATGACTTGCTGGTTTTCAATGTTCACTTCCAGGCTCTACTTCCAGAGTCTAATTTAGTAGGTTCCAGGTAGAGCCCAGACATCTGGTTTTTATTTTGTTTGGGAAAGAGTCTCACTCTGTCACCTAGGCTGTCATGCAGTGGCACGATCTCAGCCCACTGCAACCTCTGCCTCCCAGATTCAAGCAATTCTCATGCCTCAGTCTCCTGAGTAGCTGGGATTACAGGCGTGCACCACCACACCTGGCTAATTTTTGTGTTTTTAGTATATACAGGGTTTTGCCATGTTGGCCAGGCTGGTCTCAAACTCCTGACCTCAAGTGATCCGCCCGCCTCAGCTGCATTTTTAATACTCACCACCACCACCACCATTATTCTTTCTCCTGTTATGTGATTTGTATATGAATAGTCCAGGGATGACACTTGGAGAAATACTGGGGTAAGGGTGAAATAAAACACTTCAAAAGAACTTCAGAAATGGCCCTTCAGAAGAATAAATTGGATCCTGACAGTTTGAGATTAAATATATAACATATATCTCATTGATATAAGTGATAAGCTTAAGTAAGCTAATGAATGGATGATGTACTAAAAAATAGTGCCCACATAAATTTACTACAGAAAAAGATGTTCATTGTAAAAGTTGCTTCTAGAATTGGTTGAAAGTAAGAAAGACCTTTTGCTTTCCACTGCAACTTAGCTCCCTCTAATCCTGTTTTGGGCCAGTGTTTCTGGCTTCACTCCTTCTCTGACATGATTTCTGTGCTGAATGAATGTTCTTCTTCTGTTTTTTGTCTTGTTTGGTTTTGTTTTTCCGTTTTGGGGAGATTGATGGAGTCTTATCATTTTAACAAGGCTGTGTACTGAGCCATGTGGGCATGCCACAGGCCAGATGGATGAGTAAGAAACAAAGCTTCAAAGATGCTGGAAACCACTGGTGTATCCAAGAAGGGAAGTAATAGAGCTGTTGTCTATCAATAGCCATGGAATCAAATGATAGCAATGTTGTCACTCAGCATAGATTGCATGGGGCTAGCCCAGGGCTAAATATTAAATCACTGAATTTGACTTTAATGTCTCCATGATCTCCACTTTGTGATCATGACTATTATCCCTGCCTTCTATCCTCAGCAGGGACTTAGGGCCCCCCTGTGATATCCCATCCTGCCCTTTCTGATCAGCCTGAACAGGGAACTTGTTCTTTTCTATGACGACACCCCGACTGGCCACTGGTCCATTGTTTGTAATGGTAGAGGAAATGGCGGGGATGAGTAAGAGGGGTTTTTAATTTTCTAATTTTTCCAATTTTCCTAATTTTCTAATTTTACTAATCAACACATTTCTGCTGCATTTATTTTTATTTTTATTTGAGACGGAGTCTCGCTCTGTCGCCCAGGTTGGAGTGCAGTGGCACGATCTCGGCTCACTGCAAGCTCCGTGTCCCGGGTTCACCCCATTCTCCTGCCTCAGCCTCCCGAGTAGCTGGGACTACAGGCGCCTGCCACCACGCCTGGCTAATTTTTGTATTTTTAGTGGAGATGGGGTGTCACCATGTTGGTCTTGGTGGTCTCGATCTCCTGACCTCGTGATCCACCTGCCTCGGTCTCCCAAAGTGCTGGGATTACAGGCGTGAGCCATTGCACCCAGCCTCTGCTGAGTTTAATGTGTTGCTCCTCCCAGGTTACTGGGGACTTTCTGGCAAGAAGATGTCTTGACCCTGAAGAATAAAGCTTCCAGAAATTATAGACACCTCAAGCAGCCTTGGAGCAGAGGTGGGTGGGGGCTGGAGGAGAAATTCTCAGGTAGCGGCCCTCCCTAAGACACACTAGCCTGGGAGAAGGTAGTACTGATGACTCTGCTCATTTCCAAGGGGTTCATTTATCTGGGGACTGCATGGCACCAGTCTGGGGACTCACCAGTAAAATGACTCTTCCTAGTCCCCCAGTCTCTAGTTCCTGAAATAGAGGGACAATGTATGTCATTGAATCCTCTCAGCACCCACAGAAGGAAGGTGTTGTACCACCCCTTTACCGTTGTAGACCACTGGAGTCTTTCAAAGCAGTGCACAGTGGGAAGGTTAAATTCATTGATGCCAAGGATTAACTATACTGACCCTAAATTCGTCTGTTATCCTGAATTTAAAAAGAAAGACTATCCGGCTGGGTGCGGTGGTTCATGCCTGTAATCCCAACACTTTGGGAGGCTGAGGTGGGTGGATCACTTGAGGCCAGGAGTTTGAGACCAGCCCGGCCAACATGGTGAAACCATCTCTACTAAAAATATAAAAATGAGCTGGGCGTAGTGGTGCATGCTTGTAATCTCAGCTACTCAGGAGGCTAAAGTGGAAGAATTGCTTGAACCCAGGAGGCGGAGGTTGCAGTGAGCCAAGATTGTACCCAGCCTGGGTGACACAGCGAGACTGTCTCAAAAAAAGTAAAAAAAGAAAGAGAGAGAGAGAGGAGAGAGAGAGAAAGAGAGAAAAAGAGAGAAAGAGAGAGAGAAAAAGAAAGAAAGAGAGAAAGAGAGAGAAAGAAAGAAAGAGAAAGAAAGAAAGGAAGAAAGAAAGAAAGAAAGAAAGAAAGAAAGAAAGAAAGAAAGAAAGAAAGAAAGAAAGAAAGAAAGAAAGAAAGAAAGAAAAAGGGAGACTATCTCACCTCCAGGGGTGGACCCTGATTAGTCCAAGTCAATTAATGTAAGTCCGATTCCCTTGCCACGGTGATTGGTTCTGTCAGAACTAAACCAATCAGTCATGGCAATCCCCTGGCTACATTTGACCTAATTCAGGGCGATGAAAAGCAAGATGTCAGAGGGCTTCTGGGGAAGGAGCTTCATCATTTTTATGAGGGCTTCTAGCATGATTCTCTCTCTCTCTCTCTCTGCAAGTTGAAAAAGAAGCATGTACTATCTTTTTGTTAGCAGCCATCTTGCCCCATGAAAGAAAGGCAGTATTAAAATGAGACTGACACCAAAAGCAGAACAAAGACCGAGCTGCCAAGCCAAACCAACACTGAGCTCACCCTACCTCTGCACTTCCAGCTATGTGAGCAGTGTACGAGTTAGGATCAGGTTCAGTTGCAAGTAACCAGAAACCCCAAACAAGAGTGGCTTCAACAAGTTTAGGTTTTATTTATTTCCCAGGCCAAAAAAAAAAAAAAAAAAAGTGTCCAGGGAGAGCATACCTTCTGTGTGGTAGCTCTGTCAGATAAATTAACACATAATGTATTCCCCCCGTCCAAGATGGCTTCTCCAACTCCAGCCATCACACCCAAATCCAGTCAGCAAGAAGGAGAAAAGGAAATGATCCTTCCCAGAAGAGACATATAGCATTTCTGCTTGTATGCTAGGACGTAATTACACGGCCACACCTAGCTTCAGATGAGGCTGAGAAATGTCTTTATTCTGGGAGGCCACATGCCTGGCTAAACCTTGGAGATTGTGCTCCTAGTAGAAGAAAATGGATATTAGCAGATAACTAGAGGCAGTTTGAGTTGGGTTTCCTGTTACTTGCAGTCAAATACACCCTAATTGATACAACCTCAGAAACTCCTTTTTACCTGCCATCTCCAATCACATGTTGAAGGATAAAAATGAGAGAATTTTCACTGGGAGCCCCTCAAGATTTTCTCCTCAGGCTTGGGATAGCACCCGGCACATAGAAGCACTTGATAAATAGTTTCTAAATTAAAGAAAATTAACTAAGGGGATTCAAATAGAGAGAGTTGAATAGAATTGTTTTTTGACTTGTCAGCTCTGGCCTTGGGCAAGTCATAAAACCTTCTGAGCCTCGGCTTCCTTGCCTGTTAATGAAAGAAGTAATACCTACCTTCGACCATTGTTATAAATGTTAGTGACAATGCAAAGTGCCTAGCACAATTCCTGGCACATGCCCATGGTTGACACACACACACGCCATATATAAATATTTTTTTAAATTATGATTATGCGATTAGATGTTTTGAAGGAACCCTGAAGTTGAGAAACACAGGATTCTGGCCGGCAATGTTTCAAACATACACAAACTCTACGGACCATTATTAATTCTTATTCTTAATAATGGAAAATATGACTACTGGATTCAAAGAAAAGAATACTTTGAAGAGATTTTTCATTAAAACTTAAAGACTTCTTCGATATCAAATGGTTATTTAATGAGTAGAATGTGAATGAATCAGAACATACATATTGAATTCATGTTGGAGCCCTAGGGGTATAAAACCTAACTAGAACATATGCTTTGCACTCACTTGCTGTCCTAGGACTGAAAAAACAGCGTGATGTTCTGCTAAACCCAAAATGACCTTGTATTGGTTCATCTACATTGCTATAAAGGAATATCTGAGGCTGGGTAATTTATAAAGGAAAAAGGTTTATTTGGCTCACAGTTCTGCAGGCTGTAAAAGCATGGCAGCAGCATCTGCCTGGCTTCTGAGGAGGCCTCAGGAAGCTTACAATCATGGCAGAAGGTCAAGGGAGAGAGAGTGTATCACATGGCGAGAGAGACAGAAGGAGGCGCCAGGCTCCTCTAAACAACCAGCTCTAAAGTGAGCTAACAGAGCAGGAACTCACTCATTACCATGGGGAGGGCACCAAGCCATTCACCAGGGATCCACACACATGATCCAACACCTCCCACTGGGCCCCACCTCCAACACTGGAGGTCACATTTCAGCATGAGATCTGGAGGGAGCAAACATCCAGACCACATCAGACCTTGAACTTAGCAAACAGACCAAGTGATGAAGAACCACAGGTCACTTTTCAGGACATTCAGTGATTTACAACTCGCTCTGATTTGTGATCTTTTTTTGTCTGTTTGTTTTCATGGATTTGGTTCAGAAACCTGAAGGGGAAAACAGAACTATCCCCTTTGTTCACCACCCACCAAGGTGTGAAAACAGATGGAAATGTCACTTCTCTGAAGGTGCCCTCTGATAAGACATGATACCTCACAGATGCATAAAACATTCAGTTAGCTTTTAGGTCAAAGCACAGATAAAGCTGTCAGTAAGAGAGCAAAAAGAGAGGCGTGAAGGAGGTTTCTAATGTTAATGGCAATCAGCTGTCCAGGCTTCCCTTTTGGAGATGAGGAAACCGCCTCTCAGAGAAATGGTCGTTCTCCACAGGGGTGGTAGTGAACGAACAGAGTGGGGGCACGAGGCAATTTCCCATTTCACAGTCCAGTAGACGCTGGCAACAAGGATGTTTAAAAAGACAGGGAAATTTACTTGCAAAGGCAGCCTATTAGTTTTAAAGGGTGGCTAGTGCATTAGTGTTTGCAAGGTACTTTCATACACATTGAACGCTCACACACATTGGACACATGCATTGGCCTTTCACACACATTGGATAGTCACTCATACCAGAGGAGGAGTCGGGCTGGGAGAAGTTTAGTGATTTGTCCAAGGGAGAAAAACTGCTCAGAGGTATGTGACTTCAGACACACCCCTCTCCTCACTCTACACACAGACATGTCAGAGGCAACATCATTGTGTTTCTTTTTTTTTTTTTTTTTTTTTTTTTTTTTGAGACGGAGACTTGCTGTGTCTTCAGCCCAGGAGACACAGCGGTGGGCATCTCACC
>NC_045434.1:35188110-35235757 GCF_002776525.5 Piliocolobus tephrosceles
TTTTTTTTTTTTTTTTTTTTTTTTTTTTTGAGACGGAGTCTTGCTGTGTCTCCTGGGCTGGAGTGCAGTGGCCGGATCTCAGCTCACTGCAAGCTCCGCCTCTCGGGTTTTACGCCATTCTCCTGCCTCAGCCTCCGGAGTAGCTGGGACTACAGGCGCCCGCCACCTCGCCCGGCTAGTTTTTTGTATTTTTAGTAGAGACGGGGTTTCACCGTGTTAGCCAGGATGGTCTCGATCTCCTGACCTCATGATCCGCCCGTCTCGGCCTCCCAAAGTGCTGGGATTACAGGCTTGAGCCACCGCGCCCGGCCTGTGTTTCTTTTTTAAAAGAAGAAAGAAATGCATATTTGTTGTTCTGGTACCATCATCTCCATTTGCTGAATATCTTTGGGGGGAAAAGTCTCCTTTCAAATTCATGAACAGATTTCCAGATTTGTGTGTGTGAGGAGGTGACTGACGCTCTGCCTAGTAGAGGGTCTGTTGCGTCACCGCCTTGGCCTTTCCTTCCCAGTCACCCGCCCGCCTCCCTGCATGGGCCCTCATTGCCTCACCCCTGAGCATCGCAGCGGGTCCTCGATGGTCCCTGCAGCCACGACACTCCTGATGACATGCTGCACAAATGCAGAAAGCTCACGACCCAAATTTGACATCAAAATGTTAAAATGTGTGTCATCAAAATTGTCAGTGTGTTCTTTCTGTTTTTGTTTTGTTTTTGAGATGGAGTCTCACTCACTCCGTTACCCAGGCTGGAGTGCAATGCCCCAATCTCAGCTCACTGCAGCCTCTGCCTCACAGGTTCAAGCGATTCTCCTGCCTCAGCCTCCCTAGTAGCTGGCGTTACAGGTGCACTCCACCAAGCCCGGCTAGTTTTTGTTTTTTTGGAGAGATAGGGTTTCACCATGTTGGCTAGGCTGGTGTTGAATTCTTGGCCTCAAGTGATCCACCCACCTCAGCCTCCCAAAGTGCTGTGGTTACAGGCGTGAGCCACCATGCCTGGCCTAAATTGTCAGTGTGTTCTAACCGATGGGCTCTAATCCTTGTCAAATTGTTCCTCCCTCTCAGGGGTGTTCAATCTTTTGGCTTCCCTGGGCCACATAGGAAGGAGCATTGTCTGGGGCCACACATAAAATACACTAACACTAACGACAGCTGATGAGGTAAAAATAAATAAATATAAAAATAAATCACAAAGAATCTCATAATGTTGTAAGAAAGTTTAGGAACTCATGTTGGGCCACATCCAAAGCCATTGCAGGCACCACGGGTTGGACAAGCTTGCTCTAGATTGACTCAAAGTACAATTTATCTCCTTTTTTCAAAGGGAAAGTTCTCTCCTTTCTCAAAATTGTAGATCTCTTAAGTTTGCTGGGTAGACCATCAAAAACATTAAGCTCTGTTCCTAAAAAATGGTAGGTTTGGGGCTGTGTCCAAGGTTGACTTTGCAGTATTGACCACCAATTGGTGCTTTTTACCCTCATGGAGAAATTGATCTTTCTTTGACCCTTGGTTAGGTTGACCAGAACCAGTGAAGTGCTGGAACCACTTAACTAGCTCATGAGAACTGATCTTTAAATTTTTGGGAATTTTGCAAACTGGTTGTTAAAAAATAATCACTATTCACAATGAAATTAAATAAGCTTACAACTAAATTATATTAAAAACAAATGTAATAAATGCATAAAATGTGTAACTTTCTATTTTACCAATATTTTATTTACTAATATTTTACTCATATCTAATACCTATTATCTTGAGATTATTATGTATCTGTATGGCAGAAACAGCATAAAATAAGGTGCTCTTGTGTTTTTCTACCCAACTCTGCATTTAGTAACATCACATTGGTAGCATGAAATCAGCCATGGAGAGAGTGTTTGCCCCACAGAAATTAGAAATTGAAAAGGCTGTAAATCAGCTGGGCGTGGTGGCTCACGTCTGTAATCCAGCACTTTGGGAGGCCAACGCAGGCGGATCACTTGAGGTCAGGAGTTCGAGACTAACCATGGCCAACATAGAGAAACCATGTGTCTACTAAAAATACAAAAATTAGCCGGCATGGTGGTGGGTAGCTGTAGTCCCAGCTACTTGGGAGGCTGAGGCAGGAGAACCACTTGAACCTGGGAGGCAGAGGTTGCAGTGAGCTGAGATTGCATTACTGCACTCCAGCCTGGGTGACGGAGTGAGACACTGTCTCAAAAAAAAAAAAAAAAAAAAAAGAAAAAAAGAAAAGAAAAGAAAGAAAAGGCTGTAAATCAGGACTTTATTTCAGAGAGCTAGCTAATTTTTATGCATTTACCAGCATACCATTGACCTCGGTCTCCCAACTGCAGACTAAGCAACAGGAGCATATCAAAATCACTGTTTTTAAGGCTATTGCAAAATCTTGTTTATAATACCAACCGCTGAATCAGGGTGTGGAAGAAGGACTTTGAAGGACCAGATGAGTGTTAGGCAGTGTAAAATAAGGGTACATTTGAGCCATCCACTCTTTTCCTTTTTTTTGAGACAGGGTCTTTCTCTGATGCTTAGGCTGGAGTGCAGTGTCACCATCACAGCTCGCTGCAGCTTTAACTTCCCACAGCTCAAGCAATCCTCCCAGCTCAGCCTTCTGAGTAGCTGGGACTACAAGTGCATCCCACCACGCCTGACTAATTTTTTGTATTTTTTGTAGAGATGGGGTCTCACTTTGTTGCCCAGGCTGGTCTCAAATTCCTGGGCTCCAATCATCCTCCTGCCTTGGCCTCCCAAAGTGCTGGGATTACAGCTGTGAGCCACCATGCTCAGCCCCTTGTTTCTTTTGATGTAGATGTTAATGGCTTATACCACTTTTAGATAGCATAGACCCACCCCCTGCCATAATTAACAGCAGGTATAGTTTTATTATCAAAAAACAGACAGAAGAGAATAGTGTTGGCATTTATCCATTTTTAAAAAGAAGAGTTTAACTTCAACAACCAAAAATGTTACACAAAAATTACTGTTTAGGGCAGGCTGCTGCCAACATATCAAACATGTTAATGACATGCCTTCAATCCCTCTAATGGTGCTTTTGTGTCGATTTCATCCCACTAGACACACAGGGAATAAATTGTTCTGGTAGTCCAGGGGAAAGGAAATGCCTCCCCTGGCTGGTAGGTTTAGGGGGTTTGGAAGGTGAAATGACAGGGTTGCCCAGCCCTCACTTCTTTTTTTCTCTCTCTCTCTCGTTCTCTCCTCACCCCTTTGGGAGCATGTTTCCACCAGGGACCACAATCAGTTCATTCTTGTCCTACTTCTTAAGAAGCCTGTGCTGCCTGGGCATTGCCAATGACAAGGTAGGAAAGGTTCATTCTGGGGCTCAGACCCAGGAAACTCACTTGCCCACAGACACAAGCCACATTTCCCAACATCAGATATATTTTGTTCTCATCTGCCTTACCATTTTGTCTTATTTCTCCATGGACTCAGAATCCAATAGGGAAGGGGCCATTAGTTCCAGGACCTCTCTAACCCGTCAACGAGCAAGGGAGACACAGCTTAGAACTTAGTCTTCCGGCCGGGCCTGGTGGCTCATACTTGTAATCCCAGCACTTTGGCTGAGGCGGGCAGATCACGAGGTCAGGAGTTCAAGACCAGCCTAACCAGCCGGGCGCGGTGGCTCAAGCCTGTAATCCCAGCACTTTGGGAGGCCGAGACGGGTGGATCACGAGGTCAGGAGATCGAGACCATCCTGGCTAACACGGTGAAACCCCGTCTCTACTAAAAATACAAAAAAAACTAGCCGGGCGAAGTGGCGGGCGCCTGTAGTCCCAGCTACTCCGGAGGCTGAGGCAGGAGAATGGCGTAAACCCGGGAGGCGGAGCTTGCAGTGAGCTGAGATCTGGCCACTGCACTCCAGTCCGGGCGACAGAGCAAGACTCCGTCTCAAAAAAAAAAAAAAAAAAAAAAGACCAGCCTAACCAACACAGTGAAATCCCATCTCTACTAAAAATACAAAAAATAGCTGGGCGTGGTGGTGGACAGGCACCTGTAATACCAGCTACTTGGGAGACTGAGGCAGGAAAATCGCTTGAACCCAGGAGGCAGAGGTTGCAGTGAGCCAAGATTGTACCACTGCACTCCAGCCTGTGCAAAAGAGCTAGACTTGGTCTCAAAAAAAAAAAAAAAAGAGAGAACTAAGTCTTCCAAGGACATTACAAAGAAATTTCTATGGCTGAAGTGGGAAGCTGTCAACACTTGCCCACTTTCACATTAAAAGTGTTACTTTTAATGTTCTACTATGTAGAAATTTGGCATCTCAACGGAGCCCTGGCTCATGTTGGCCCAGCTCCAAAACTGGATCCTAAAGATAATCCTGGCTTTTCCTCAGACACCTCCCCCACCCTGACAGCCAACCTCCAGGCAGGATGGGGAGGCCTTTGATCTAGACAGGGATCCTGTCCAGGCCCTTTTAAGTTTCATAACTGAACGTTAACCTCCCACATGCTCACCTGGGTTTCAAAGCAAATGCCTCTGCCCATAAGGGAGTAATTCCCAAGTTCCAGACCCTTGCTAGAGAAGATAACTTTGAATTGTTTACTCTCCCACTTCTTTGAAAAGCCCAGTTGAGATCATCTTTTTTAGGGCAGAAACTTTAATATTTGCTATAGAAATGTTTATAGACGATTGTGCAGACAAAACAGACAAATGAATATTCCTGTTGCATTTGCTATGAAATGGTCATCCAGGACACAGTGCAGAGCATCTTCCAGAAACTTCTATCTGATCATCTATGTGAGGAATAGCTCAGATCTTTGTACTAGGGAAACTTTATGTCCCCTGAGAAATGAAATACTGCTTCCTCTCAGTTGGTCATTTAAGCACCACTTTTCCCTCTTTATGTTGGTTTTAAGGAGGCTGCAGCCAAGCCCCAACCTTCAAGCTCAGTCACAGAAGCTCTATCGACCCTATGGGTTGGGATGTCTGCCTTTCTTCTCGTCATCTTGCTTTCTCCTAATTTTCCGTCTTTTTTATTGATTTTGATATATTTATTCCATTTTAAGACCATTTTAAAATTCTTTTGGGAAGAGGTGAGATATAACTAGAATTAAATGATTCCATGATTGCTTGAAGCCAGGGAGCAGGAGTGTGGGAGGAAAGACAACTGCAAAAGGGCACAGGGGAGGTTTTGGTGTTAATGGAATTTCTGTATCTTGATTATAGCGGTGGTTACCTGGGTGTGTGCATTTGTCAAAATTTATTGAACCGAACAGTTAAAATGGTGCACTTCATTGTAGGTATTATAAATTATACCTCAATAAAGTTGATTTATTCATCCAACTAATATTATGTTTCTATATTCTGCCAGGCACCTTGTGTAGTGTTGGGCAGGGAGAGTGTACACAGTTGTATAGGTTGTTCACTGAACAAGGGTACCTGGTCAAGGGGCAAGGAGTGGTTGAAATCCAGGCCATGTCTGGCTCACCAAACCAATGTCCAACAAGGGGCTGGGTGTTCTCAGAGGAAGAAGCAGACTTTTCTATTTCAGAAAAGGTATTCTGTGACTTCCCAAAGTCTGATTCTGAAGATGTAGTGAAAAATAATATGGACAATTCCCTGCTTTTGTGGAACTTGTAGTCTATCAGCAGAGGGTAATAATGAGCCAGAAAACATAGAAGATAGCTATATATTGTAATAAGCACTATAGAAAAATAAATAGGATGAGGTCACGGGGAGCATCAGGCTAGGGGAGATGCTTACTCTAGATTAGGCTTCTAAAGAGCTGACATTTCAGCTACGGCCCCAGTAATGAAAAGCAACCAACTTTGTAAAGTGCAAAGAGGATAGCAGCCCAGACAGGGGAAACAGCAAGAGCAAATTCTCTTTCTCAGAGAGGCAGGAGAACTTGGTCTATACAAGGGTCAGAGAGAAGATTGCTGTTGCATGTAATGAGTGAACCAGGGGCTGGTATGGGGTCGATAGTGCAACTAATTCTCAAAAGTTAGACATAGATCTTGAGAAATGGCTCTGAAAACTAACTGCACTACAAAACATTTTACTCCTCATAGATTTTAGATTTACAAGAGACCTTAGAGATAAGATAGTCCTTCAGTCTTCTCCTGTAACAATTGCAAAAGGCAAGGCCCAGCTCACTCTCATAGCTAATGACACAGATAGGATTAGAGCTCAGGCTTTGCTTCAATTCAATTAAACTAATAGTTACTGATTGCCTACCATGTGTCAGGTAACTACTTACTCCCTGTCAGAGATTTTAAAGTGTGGTAGGGTTGAATAACAAGGACGGCTGGGCATGGTGGCTCACACCTGTAATCCCAGCACTTTGGGAGGCTGAGGTAAGCAGATCACTTGAGGACAGGAGTTCAACACCAGCCTGGCCAACTTGGCAAAACCCCGTCTCTACTAAAAATACACACACACACACACAAAACCTGGGCGTGGTGGTGCATGCCTGTAATCCCAGTTACTTGGGAGGCTGAGGCATGAGAAGCACCTGAATCTGGGAAGTAGAGGTTGCAATGAGCTGAGATCGCACCACTGCATTCCAGCCTGGACGATGAGCCGGACTCTCTTAAACAAAAAAAAAGAACAAGGACGACTGAAAAGAAAAAAGAAAGAACAAGGACGACTGAGTTGATGACATTCTGTTACTGGAGACATCTTTTTTTTTTTTTTTTTTGAGACGGAGTCTCGCTCTGTCACCCAGGCTGGAGTGCAGTGGCCGGATCTCAGCTCACTGCAAGCTCCGTCTCCCGGGTTCACGCCATTCTCCTGCCTCAGCCTCCCGAGTAGCTGGGACTGCAGGCGCCCGCCATCTCGCCCGGCTAGTTTTTTGTATTTTAGTAGAGACGGGGTTTCACCGTGTTAGCCAGGATAGTCTCGATCTCCTGACCTCGTGATCCACCCGTCTCGGCCTCCCAAAGTGCTGGGATTACAGGCTTGAGCCACCGCGCCCGGCCACTGGAGACATCTTAACATGGGAAACAGCTGCCTTTAGCAAGCTGTAGGGGGTTAATCAGATGAGTATTTCACAAGACTTGATTTTTGCCTTTTTTTTTTTTTTTTTTTTTGAGACGGAGTTTCGCTCTGTCACCCAGGCTAGAGTACAGTGGCACGATCTCGGCTCGCTGCAACCTCTGCCTCCCGGATTCAAGCGATTCTCCTGCCTCAGCCTCCTGAGCTGAGACTACAGGTGCCTGCCACCATGCCTGGCCAATTTTTGTATTTTTAGTAGAGACGACGTTTCACCATATTGGTCAGGCTGGTCTTGAACTCCTGACCTCAGGCGATCCACCCACCTCAGCCTCCCAAAGTGCTGGGATTTACAGGCATGAGCCACTGTACCCAGCCTAATTTTTGCTTTGAGAAATATTTTCATTCCTGAAATTGAGATAAACTTTTTACATAATTGATGTTTTAAGTCAGAAAATTCTGAAGATGTAGAGATGAGAGGACTCTGTTAAGGGAATGATGGATGGAGAAGTACCTAGGGCACCATCAGTGATAAAAGTGCTAGTCATCAACTGTGGAAAGTCCAGCATCCTCTTTGAAATCCAAGTAAAGCAAGAGTGGGACAGAGGCCTTGCAAGGAAAAACTCAGCTACTACAGCCCAAGCCGTGCCAGCATCTATGAGCAGAACACGATGTCATCCACCACACTTCCTTCACCTGTCCAGGCTCACTGCCTGTAAATGGCAGGTAAAAATGGAAACCACCTATTCTGAAGCCATGCCCTCGTCATTGTTAAATGATTTGCTGACTAGCAAAACCAAAATTTCTTGAAATTGTTTTTTCCCTCTCTAATCTTCCTTTGCAGTTAAAGAAGCTATAGCCATGCAATTAAGCACCAGCCCACAGAAACACACCACTAAACCACTTTTGGCTTTATCTCATCAAGTTACAATAGTAATGGAAATGAAACCTACTATCTTCAACACAAACTGGAGTACACTGCTCAAGCGGATAAAAGCTAATGAAGAAAGCAAGGCTAATATACCAAGTCATGTTTTCTCTTGAATATGAGGGGTTTGGTTTTTTGTTTTCCTTTTAAAGAAAGTGACTTTCTTACTTTCAGCTCACAGATATTTCCTTAACTGACCTCTAATTCACAGATGCAACCCCCTGGCAGTCAGGCCTATGCTAAAACGGCTTCATCCCCTGACCTCAGTGAGTGATCTCACAGTAATCCCTTCCAGGGATTAGTCTGGGCCAAACTCCCATCTCAGTCTGGGCCAAATTCCTAACTGGAGATGCAGTGAATTATTCTGAAATTTGTTGCCCAGCATCTCCTCCTCTTCTGGAACTGCCCCCCGCCCACCTCCCCATCAAATCACAATGCAGTTTCTGGAAAGACCTGCTTCTTAGGACTGACCTCTCAGGCCAAGTTTGATTGGTCCAGAGATGGCTAGGCCTCAGAAACTGACCAGACCTTAAGGCCTGTAGGCAGCACCCAGTGCTGCCTCTCTTCTTCTCTTGGCTTTTCTTTTTCCCTCTGCAGACTGGCTCTTTCTGTTGCTCAGTCCATGTGGCAGAAGATGGCAGTGCAGAAGTGAGTCTCTCCAAAGTAAGAACTCTTGTTTGCAAGCAACAAGGTGTCACAGAAACCAACAGCAGGATTGCAGATTCTCCTGAATCTGCAAGAAGAACCAGGGACTTGAATGAGAATGTGGGCAACAGTTTCATTTGGTCACTTTTCCCTATCTCTTTTTACTTATCTGTATCAGTCATCTCTCACTGCAGATTGGTTCTCTTTCCAACCCCCAAATTAAATAATGGCCACGGCCAATAGTTCCTAACATCTCCTGGAGATGCAGCTCTCCAGTTCAAGAGAGCAGTTATACTGGGTTGGAATCTTAGTACAATTCTAAATTCTTGGGAACCTTTTGGTTATATCTCCACAGGACGTTGTTGGCTTTTTAGGCACAGCAAGTCATGCTCTATGAAACTGTCCCATCCCTGGCAGGACATTTCACACAGTGGCCCCTGTCCATTTAATGCCCATAGCATCCCACCTTACTGATTGTGACAACCAGGAAAAAAAAAATCTTCTGTCAAATACCCCATTGTGGGACAGTATCATACTAACGTAAGAACCACTTCATTAGGTATTTCAAACTGATTGATTTGGTGTCTTTTTCACAATTAATTCTAATATTGGTCATAAGTGGCTAAATCCTGACAGGAAGTTCCCTCAGAATGCATCTTAGAGGACAAAGAGGTGTATGGAACACAGCGACATTTTAATTTCTTTATGATTCTGAATCAACGATGTATGTTTCTAAAAAGCAAACTGTGTTTGGGTTTTCTTTTTTTTAAAGTCACATCTTGCTCCTGCTAAATAGCTGATTTATTTTTCTTGCACAATGGCATGATAATGAAATCAAGAATGTGGTAAATGTTTGGGCTTTTCTCATCATATAATGTAATTAGTAGTCAAAAATGGCAAATATTTACTTGTGAGTTGGTATTCTCCTTTGGACTCGTACAACCAAACACCAATGCAAGTCAAGTGTCCCTCTTCCTGTATCCCAGGGACAATGGAAGGAGAGGACAATCACAGAGAGAGTTTGTCAACTAAGGCAGGTTTTTTTTCCCCCCCCTTCATAGAAATCTAGGTTTGGTCATGGCCAGCTCTGCTGGCCCCTTCTCCCCTGATCTGACCTTGAGGTGGGGTCCTCCCTTAGCTTAAGCACCACAGCATGAGCGTGGTTGGACTCAGCACACACAGGCCTAAAGAGAATGAAGATGATGAACACAATGGCTTTAAGGCAGATTTTCAGATTGTTATTATAACCCCAGAAAATATCACCCAGAGCAATTGTTCTAGTACCCCTTAAGACTTCTGGGATTCCGTGGCTCTAGCTTGGAACCTGCACTGGCAAGGGGAGAACCACCATAAAGTTTATGGGCTGAAGAAATGTAAGACTACATATGTGGGACCGGTGTGGTGGCTCACACCTATAATCCCAGCACTTTGGGAGGCCAAGGCGGGCAGATCACTTGAGCCCGAGAGTTTGAGAACAGCCTGGACCATATGGTGAAACCCCATCTCTACCAGAAATACAAAAATTAGCTGGGCCTGGTGGTGCATGCCTGTAGTCCCAGCTGCTCTGGAGACTGAGACAGGAGAATTGCTTGAACCTGGGAGACAGAGGTTGCAGTGAGCCAAGATCGCACCACCGCACTCCAACCTGGGCAACAAGAGCAAAACTGCGTTTCAAAAAAAAAAAAAAAAAATAAGAAGACTATACATGTGGCTCTAACTTACAACTTGCATGATATTTCTGTTAGATAGTTCTGTTATAGTATTTAATTCATTTTTAAAACTAATTATTTTAATCAACAAATGAAACCTATATAAATACACACATGATATCATGTACAACATGTTTTGAAATATGTCAATTTTGAATGAATGTGATAAACTAATAAATCATCTCTGAAATAATGGTATTAGCAGCAGGGTCATATAGTGGGAAGAGAACTGACTTGGGTAGCAAGAGATATGAATTCTAGAATATTTTACAAAAAGAATCCAGGGCCGGGCGCAGAAGCTCACGCTTGTAATCCTAGCACTTTGGGAGGCTAAGGCAGGCCGATTGCCTGAGCTCAGGAGTTCGAGACCAGCCTGAGCAACATGGTGAAGCCCTGTCTCTACTAAAATACAAAAAATTAACTGGGCATGGTGGTGTGTGCCTGTAGTGCCAGCTACTCAGGAGGCTGAGGTATGAGAATTGCTTGAACCCAGGAGGTGGAGGTTGCAGTGAATCAAGATCGCACCACTGCACTCCAGCCTGAGAAACAGAGCGAGACTCTGTGTCCAAAAAAATGAAATAAAAGAAAATAAAACCCAGGAGCCCATGCTAATATGAATGAATGAATGGGGGCAAAGGGAAAACTTTTCCTTACAGTCGGATTCTAGCAACCTCATGTGCCTCCTGATATCATGCCCTGAGAAGGACACTGCACCATGGCTGTACTTGAATTTAACCACAAGAAAACTCCAACAAACCCAAATCTAGGGCTGTTCTTCAAAATGACTGACCAATACTCTTCCAAAGTGTCAAGGTCCTAAAAGACAAAGAAAGACAGAGGAGTTATTTCAGATGAAAGGAAACTGAAGAGACATAACAACTACATCTGTTTGAATCTGAATTGGATCTTGGGCCAGATAAAGGACATTAGTGGGATAATTGACAAAATTTGAATAAGGTCTGTAGATTAGTTAATAGTATTGTTTTAATGTTAATTTCCTGATATTATAACTGTACTATGGTTATGAAAGAAAGTGTTCTTGCTTTTAGGAAATACACATTGAAGTATTTAAGGATGAGGGAAAGAGAAGGAAATTGAAATTTAGTTCCAGTGTTACTAGCTGGGGCATCTAGGACAAGTGATTTAAACTCTCTGGGCCTCAGTTTTTTCATTTGCGTTGGCTCAGTGGTCTTAAAAGTGTGGTGCTTCTAAAACAGCATCATCTGGGAAGTTATTAGAAATGCAAATGCACATGCCCCACCCCAGACCTGAATCAGATACTGGGAATAGAGCCCATGTTTTAACAAGCCCTTCAAAAGATCCTGATGTATGCTCAAGTTTGAGAACCGCTGCCCTAGTTGATTACTAAGGTCCCTTTAGCCTTAATGTTCTGTGGTTCTCATTTGTCTCTCCTGCTGAAGACAACCCATTCCCAAAAAGGACAGCCTTCCCCCAAGTCATTCATCATTTATTTGGTGCTGACAAAGGGCTGGCCAGGAAACTAGGAGTGCTGGAACTTTGGAGGAACAGTTCTCCTGGGCATTCAGACTCAACCTCTGCTTGCAATAGGTACAGATTAAACGTAGAACATTTAATAACCCTACTTAGCTAAGGAAACATTAAAGAAACCGAGTGATGCATAATTAAGTTCCATGCAGTGGCTTATCTGCCTTGGCTTCTTACTAAAATGCTTGAGCCAGTTGCTTCTAGGAGGAATAAGGCTGTGAATCACTCTGGCATGTTTCTATTACTAGCTATAGAAAGGTTTACCTCAGACTTCTCTGCAGGGTAAATGTTTCCTGGATTACTCGGGTGGCGAGAATCTCTCCTAGTACCTTGTAAATCATTCTACAAACTCAGCCAACCCTTGTCTGTTAAGAGTCTAAGCTGTGAGGCCGGGCGCGGTGGCTCAAGCCTGTAATCCCAGCACTTTGGGAGGCCGAGACGGGCGGATCACGAGGTCAGTAGATCGAGACCATCCTGGCTAACACGGTGAAACCCCGTCTCTACTAAAAATACAAAAACTAGCTGGGCGAGGTGGTGGGCGCCTGTAGTCTCAGCTACTCGGGAGGCTGAGGCAGGAGAATGGCGGGAACCCGGGAGGCGGAGCTTACAGTGAGCTGAGAGCCGGCCACTGCACTCCAGTCCGGGCCACAGAGCAAGACTCCGCCTCAAAAAAAAAAAAAAAAAAAAAGAGAGTCTAAGCTGTGGCCCAACAGAGTATTAAACTTGCTTCTGATTGGCTGATTAAACTTGCTTCTGATTGGCTGATTAAAAACAAAAACAAACAAAATCTCTCCCATCTTGGTGACTGGATTGCCACTGTGTCCCGGTTCCTAGAGGTTCCCATCACACCTACTCCCTTATCTTCAACACCACCTGACTCCCAAACCTACTTTTTCAGTCCTGAATGTTCCTTAACTTTAGTTTCCAAGTTTTTTATTTGTACATTTTAATTTCTTAAACAATACACCTATATGATTCAAAACTTGAGAAATGCAAAAGGCTATTTAGTGCAAATCTATATGCACTATGTCCTTCCTTTCCCTGACTGTAACCCTCCCCCATCATTCTCCAACTTCAATTTCTAATTTTTTACTATCCTGGAGATCTACTCTTATGTTTGTTTGTTTGTTTACTTATTTATTTATTTATGGAGAGGCAGGGTCACAGTCGCCCAGGCTGGAGTGCAGTGGCGCAGTCATAGCTCGCTGCAGCCTCAAACTCCTAGGCTCAAGAGATCCTCCCACCTCAGCCTCCTGAGAAGCTGGGACTACAGGCACAAGCCACCGTAACCTAGTGATTTTTTAAGAAAATTTTCGTAGAGATGGGGGTCTGGCTATGTTGCCAAGGATGGTCTTGAACTCCTGGCCTCAAGCATTCTTCCACCTCAGCCTCCCAAAGTGTTGAGATTACAGGCATGAGTCATTGCACCCAGCCAGGATTCCCTCTTAGAACTGATGTCCCTTGAAAGTTACCATGTCCTAGAATGAACCCCATCATCTTCCCTACTACCCTGAACCCACCCTCTTTAAGCCTGTTTGTTTTCACCAGTAAAATGGGCTAATAATTGCACTTTCTTTATAGGTTGTTGTGTATATTTCCCATAGAGCCAAGACTTGTAAGCTTTCACACCCCTGGAAACGTAGTAAGCACCCAGTAAAAATTCACTATTGATAATATAGTAATGATACCATGAAATTCTCCCAAAATTGAATATCTATGTATGACTTTCCCCTCTACTTCCCCTCCCCACCCACAGTCCCCCAGTCTTCCAAACTGCCAAGCTCTGGGTTGTTTTTTTTTTTTTTTCTCTCTCTCTCTTTCCTTCTCCATTCCAGATGTTTGGCCTCATCTATCTTTATATCGTCCCCTTCTTGATGGGACTTGGATGGGGCAAGAAGAATTAGGAGGAAATTCCCTGGGAAGCTGCCCTTTTCTTGCGAGGGCTCTTGGACTAAGCTGCTGAGGAGACTTCTCAACTCAAGGGTCACATGCCTTTGCCCCACGCCCCTCCCAGCATGGACTCTCTCAGTCTCTCTTCTGGGATGTTGCTGGTAATTAGTAGTTCATTCCTGACATTGCTATTTCCCCTTGGGCCAAATGACCAAGATAGATATATTTAAAAATACGAGGTTTCCTGGCTGTCTTTAGTGCGTTTAATCTTTCCACCATAGCTTACATTTCCCTCCCTTCCCTTGGACGTCCACGAACAAATGCACGATTAGCATTTTTACAGTAAAATAAATAAATACATACGAAAACAAATCCTTCTGTCTGTGAAGTATTGTAGTCCTGAAATATAAAGGACCGCTATCCTGACATAGGGGAGGAAAGGAGGGACAATGGAATGACTGCCTCACTGACAGCAGTCAGAATTTGAAGGAAAACAAGGGTGCCAATGCTACCATTTCTGCATTCCAATCTATGTTTTCTCAGCCATCTTCTCTCCCACCCCGCCCTTAGCCAATGGGTATTCCACACCAAGGACTGCATTAGACCTAATTGTGTGAGCCATTAAAAAGTTTTCAGCCGGGCACGGTGGCTGACACCTGTAATACCAACACTTTGGGAGGTCAAGGTGGGCGAATCATTTGAGGTCAGGAGTTCGAGACCAGCCTTGCCAACATGGTGAAATCCTGTCTCTACTAAAAATACAAAAATTAGCCAGGCATGGTGGCAGGCACCTGTAATCCCAGCTATTCGGGAGGCTGAGGCAGGAGAATCACTTGAGCCCGGGAGGTGGAAGTTGCAGTAAGCAAAGATCGCACCATTGCACTCCAACCTGGGCAACAGAGCAAGACTCCATCTCAAAAAAATGTTTTCATAGTGTAGCGCTTGAGTTAAGAATATCTTTCACATCCTGAGCAAGGTAGTGAGAACTTGTCTTTACTAAAGTAAGTAAGTAAGTAAGTAAGTAAATAAATAAATAAATAAATAAATAAATAAATAAATAAATGTAGCCAGGCGTGGTGGTGCAGACTAGGGAGGCTGAGGTGGGAGGATCGCTTGAGCCCAGGAATTGGAGACCAGCCTGTGCAACATAGGGAGACTCCATCTCTACAAAAAATTTAAAAATTAGCTGGGCATGGTGACACTAACCTGTAGTCCCAGCTACTCGGGAGGCTGAAGTGGAAGGCTCACTTGACCCCAGGAGATGGAAGCTGAAGTGAGCCATGATCATGCCTCTGCACTCTGGCCTGGGTGACAGAGTGAGACCTTGTCTCAAAAAAAAAAAAAAAAAAAAAAAATTTTTTTCTCTTATCCTCCTGATAACTTAGAAATGAGTGCATGGACCTCTAACTGCTCTCTACCAAGCCATATTTGAGCCTGGTAGAGCGACGTCTCAACAGAAACTGCAGTCTATCAGAACATGGTAATCTTGCCAAATGAAGTGGTTAAAAGAGAAATACCTTCTTAACCAGCTAAAACAGCTGCTACCTGGTTGTAATATTTCATATTTGATTTCAAGGAACATTAGATTTATTATGTCATGTACTTCAGTTTTGCAACAGATGCTTCCTCTGCAGGAATATATTGGGTTCAAACATTTCTACCTCCAGGAATCCTTTCTTCACCCTGCCTTCCCTTCACTGGCCTCGATTATTTTCCCTGGGTTCCCATAACCAATAAACAGTATTGTTCTGCTTTGGGTCCTGTGTTTTTAGGGGGCCTCCCTCTGACCCTCTTTTTGACTGACCCCTCCTTACAGGACAAATAGTGCCCGCCCAGAGGCCTTCTCTTTTGGACCATATTCTAGGTACCCAACATCCCAGAATACCCTCCTTAAAAAGCGCAGAGCCCTCTTCTGTAGGTCCATCCTGAAAGTGGACCACGCTGCTGGTGAACATTCCGGGGGGAATGAAGAGGGACCAGGCAAAAACCATTTGCTGCCAGAGAGCTTGGATCTGCGGTCCCAGGAGTCCACATGCACCTGACTCTGTGGAACAGGATGGAGCTAGAGGTGGGAAAGCCCCAAGGGGCTGAGCTAGGGATATATCTGATTATCTGACAAGGTGGGAGGAGAGGACATAGTTCATTGATAGTTCGTTAGCTTGGCTTATAACTTTTAAATACTTAGACATATAGTCCATCGGCCTTTCTTTATACTCTTGCCCTGGGCCCTGCAGATGTTAAATGTGGGCCTGCTCATAATGCCCTGGGAATAGCTCTAGGTTTGCAGTGCTAGCATTGTATTTAATATAATCATCTGTTTTCATGACTGGCAGTTGCCACATACTCCCCCAACCGCAGGGCCTTTGCACACACTTTTCCCTTACCTGGAATGCTCTTCCCCACTGATCCCTTTAGCCTAGGAAACTTTTTATTTTTTGAGATGGAGTCTTGCTGTGTCACCCAGGCTGCAGTGCAGTGGCACGATCTCGGCTCACTGCAAGCTCCACCTCATGGGTTCACGCCATTCTCCTGCCTCAGTCTCCCAAGTAGCTGGGACTGCAGGTGCCCGCCACCACACATGGTTAATTTTCTTGTATTTTCAGTAGAGACAAGGTTTCACCATGTTAGCCAGAATGGTCTTGTTCTCCTGACATCATGATCTGCCTGCCTCTGCCTCCCAAACTGCTGAAACTTTTAATGTATCTATCAGATCTCAGTTCAAATACCATTTTCTCGAAAAGTTTTTCCAGACTTCCTAGATTAGATCACGCCTGCCAGTTTTCACTCTCACATCTGCCTCTGATAAACACTTGGGAGAAAATATAGTAGTCACATAATACCAATGTTAACGATAATGAAAAGGCAGTCATCAATACTAAAGGCCACACATTGTGATAGATGCTTTACTTACATTACCTCAGTTATTCTCCATTAGAAGCCTAATAAACTAGTATTATATCCCCATTTTACAGATGAAGAAGCTGAGGCTTGGGAAGTGTGATGGACTATTATGCTGATAGTCCCCAAATGAATCAGGCCTCCTAGAATTCACATCCTCGTGCAGCCCCCTCCTACATTGATTCCTGGGTTACCCAGGTGATTTGCTTTGGCCAATGGCACATCAGCAAACATGACTTAAGCGGTGGTTTGATCAATTCTTCCTTTTGGAAGCTAGACACCATTTAAGAATC
This sequence comes from Piliocolobus tephrosceles, assembly GCF_002776525.5. NCBI lineage: Eukaryota > Metazoa > Chordata > Mammalia > Primates > Cercopithecidae > Piliocolobus > Piliocolobus tephrosceles. Next base: position 35,204,928 of record NC_045434.1, read on the forward strand.
CTGGACCAGGGCCAGGCATGGTGGCTCACACCTGTAATCCCAGCACTTTGGGAGGCCAAGGTGGGCAGATCACTTGAGGACAGGAATTCAAGACCAGCCTGGCCAACATGGTGAAACCCCCATCTCTACTAAAAGTAGAAAAAATTAGCCAGGCCTGGTGGTGGGCGCCTATAATCCCAGCTACTCAGGAGGCTGAGGCAGGAGAATCGCTTGAACTCAGGAGGTGGAGGTTGCAGTGAGCCGAGATCTCACTACTGCACTCCAGCCTGGGCAAAAGAGCGAGACTGTCGCAGAAAACAAAAAAAGAAAAGAAAAGGAAAAAAAACCCAGATCAAACTGATGACTAAAAAGAAGCACATGGTGAGAGAAGCCCAGCTGGCTCAACATCTCAGCCCCCTCCAGCCACTTAGAAAAGGACAGTAGAAGAACCGTAGTCAGCAACTATAGAACTATTGTTGTTAAGTCACTAAGTTTTAGGATACTAATAATGTAACGTATGTATACTTTGAAATAGACATAGTCATAGATAACATACAGAGAAGGTAAGTAATTTGCTCAAGAACACAGAGTTTAAAAGTGATATATATGAATATATAAACGGTCCCATGTGCGCGTAATATACATTCCTAGTCCAGCTATCCTCTTCTGGACACTGCTGGGCATTGTGACTGGATCTCTGCTTTCTGAACTCCTCTCCTGGTCTACCCTGCTATGCTTGTCTCCTGCTCATCAACCTGGCTTCCTCTGGCCTTGTCTTAAGCATGTCCTGGATGAGACAGGACCATTGACAGTAACAAAAGTCCCTGGGTAAGATGGGCAGATTCTCATCACAATGTGAGATTTCTCCCTAAGTCTGGGTGCCCACCGCACCCCCTGGGCTCCTCCCAACGGGAAACTTGTAGGCCCCAAACCAGCCCCTTCCTTCCCTTAGGTCTCCAGAGCACTCACTCCTCAGGCCTCCACTCAGCGCTTTCCCATTCCTCAGGCCAGGTTTACTCCCACAATGGACTTAAAAATAAGCTTGTCTTGCTACCAGGAAGATTTTCCATCAGGAGCCTGCAGAATCAGCGCTTCCCGTTCCAAGACGCAGAAGGTGGAATAGGAAACAAAAGTGCTGGTCCTTTCTCTCAAGTACTAGCCAGAACTATAAACCTTTTCTAGCCCCAAGCCAGAAACTAGAAGGGAAGAACACCTTCCAAAGAGAGAAAGACTGTGAAGATAGCTGACACCCAGAGGGTGATTTGTTGAGATCTGAAAAATCCCTTATCATGTGCAGGGTTTCTAAGGGCCCTTAGAGAGCTTGCTGATTCCAGAAAGATATGCATCACTTTCTTTTTTAAAACAGCATTATCAAAGTATATTTTCCATTTCATTTGTACAATTCACTTATTTTTGCTTTACCAAATGGCACAGCCATCTCTTTAAACCAGTCTTAGAACATTTTCATCTTCCCTGTAAGATCCCATATGCCCTCATCCCTATTCCCATCCCTAGCCCCAGGCAATCACTATCACTGTCTGTCTTATAAATGTGCCTTTTCCAGATATTTCATGCAAATGGAATCATACAATATGTGGTCTCTTGTGTCTAATTATTTTATTGAGCGTAATGTTTTTGAGGTTCATCCATAACATAGACTGTGCCAGTAGTTTATTCCTTTTCCATTTCTGAGTAGTATTCCATCATGTGAGTATAGCACATTTTATGTATGATTTACCAGCTGATGGACATTTAGGCTGTTTCCAGCTTTTGGTGATTATTAATAACACTGCTACGAACATTCTCATGTTAGTCTTTTTGTGGTCATATGTTTTCATTTCTCTTAGGAAATTTGGGAGTGGAATTGCCAGGCCATTTCATATTTAACTTTCAACTGTAAACTGCCAAACTGCTTTCCGAAGTGGCTTTATCATTTTACATTCCCACCAGAAATTGTGGGTTACTTCTCCTCCCTAAGACATAAGACGAGTATCCTCTAATCTTTGATCCACTTCCAGCTTTTTTACTCTAAGATCCAATGAGGTCACTGAGAATGTTTCAGCTATGTTTTCCTGGGTTGAATGTCACTTTTATTCTCTACAGTTACCTTGAGTAGTCATTTATGATGTGTACACTCAATATACACATATGTCATTATCTATTTATTTAAAATACTTAGCTCATCAGTATGATTTTTAACTATCTCAGGGAATGGTCATGCAAAGGTATTTATGTAAACTCTGAGGCAAACAACAGTATACAGCTCAGAAGATTTGCCAGGAAACTGAACTCCTCAAAAATAGATTTCACAAGAGTGCAACCTCAGGTGGTATTTTCCATAAGAATACATTGGTCCCAAATGTGTCCACATGAAACTCATTAACGTAAAAAGTTAGTACAAAGTACATGTATATAGAAAACCTTGGAGGCCAGAGGAAACAAGTTTAGGGAAAAAGCAAAACAAGTGTAAGGTTAAAGAAGATATACACCAACACGTCACACAGAATTTACCTTAGAATTTTTTTTTTTTATTATGCCACTATAGTTAAAGAAACTGTAGTCAGAAATCCTAACCTTTTCAAAAATCTTTTTGAAAGAAATCCTAACCTTTTCTAGACTGTTTTTACACAATAGCAAGCATATACATTTAAAATATTTTGCCAAGTGACAAAAAATATTGAGATTTAGAAATAAAGCCCAAGATAATTAGAGTCTAAAAATTGCTATTGAGGCCTTGGTCATATCAAATATGTTTGCCAGAGAAGGAGGTTGATGACGTCACAACTATTGTCCATGAGTTTATTTGTATAAGTTGGCTGAACTAAGATTTCTATTATAACACTGAGAATAGAGTATATAAAGAAAATCACTGGTTATTCAGGAATAACATGAGGAAGTTTCATGTCTTGATTGTGGAGTTGGTTTCTCATTCAACACATGTGCTAAAATATCATAGAATGCCCCCTCCAACACACACACACGGTGAATGTGAAAGCTAGTAAAATCTGTATCATCTGTACCTGAGTGAATATCATACCATTGTGATGTGGTTTTGAACCTGTACTATGTTATGTGAATTATTTTCACTGGGGGAAGCTGGGTGAAGTATACATGAGAACCTTCTATACTATTTTTAAGACTTCTTGTAAATCTTGAACTTCTTTAAAATAAAAGTCATTTGAAAGAGAGAAAGGAAGAAAACTACTACGTTTAAAATTTATGTCTTTTTTTTTTTTTTGAGACGGAATCTCACTCAGTCTCCCAGGCTGGAGTGCAGTGGTGCAATCTCAGCTCACTGCAAGCTCCACCTCCCGGGTTCACACCATTCTCCTGCCTCAGCCTCCCAAGTAGCTGGGACTACAGGCGCTTGCCACCACGCCCAGCTAATTTTTTGTATTTTTAGTAGAGACGGGGTTTCACTGTGTTAGCCAGGATGATCTCAATCTTCTGACCTCATGATTCACCCACCTCGGCCTCCCAAAGTGCTGGGATTACAGGCGTGAGCCACCGCGTCTGGCTAAAATTTATGTCTTGGTTGGGGGCTGTGGCTCATGCCTGTAATCCTAGTACTTTGGGAGGCCAAGGAGGGTGGATCACCTGAGGTCAGGAATTTGAGACCAGCCTGGCCAAAATGGTGAAACTCTTTCTCTACTAAAAATACAAAAATTAGCCAGGCATGGAGGCAGGCACCTGTAATCCCAGCTACACGGGAGGCTGAGGCAGGAGAATCGCTTGAACCCCAGGAGGCAGAGGTTGCAGTGAGCAGAGATTGCGCCACTGCATTCCAGCCTGGGCGACAAGAGCAAAACTCCATCTCAAAAAACAAACAAAAAACAAAACTAAACTAAACTAAAACTTATGTCTTACACTACTGCAAAATAAAAGGTTTTTGAAATACCTCAAAATAAAAGGAGGGAAGGGGAGGATAGAAAGAAGGGGAGAAGGAAGGAAACACTAGGGATTTTTTTCTTCCTTTTTGGTCCATGTAGGGTAAAGACACCTGACAGCAATAACTTAAGCACACCCTTAGAATGACCCTGTACGGCGGATGCATCAAATTTGTGTTCTGAGCTAGAGAATCCAAGTGTGGCCAACTCGAGGATTCATTTGTTGTCTATGAGGAGCATCTGAGCCCTGCCTGCCCTTGTCCCAACCATCGTTCCGTCCCATGAAACAGGCTGTACAGGAGATGGAGGCCCCAAGTTTGGGGGGGGGGGGGGGGGGGAAAGGGGGGTGCCGGGGGGGGGTTGTTAGGGAAAGGGTGTGCCAGGTGGAGGTTGTTAGGGAAAGGGTGCTGAGTGAAAACACTACCTACATTGCATGCCTTTTGCAAGTGGTTTTGGTTCTTCTGCCTGGCCTGCCCCTACTGGGCCCTGGGGTTATCTTGTCCACCACTGGACTCTCTCCCTTGTATGTCACCCCCTAGTAAAACCTCCACATATCTCATTTCTGGCTCTGCGTCTCTTCTTTGGCCTCTTGAACCTGATGCCTTTTCTGTTGAGGTTAATAGGGCGTAGGCACAGCAGTCAGGATGGATTAGAGAAAGTGAAGAGGTGGGGGACAGTAAGGTGCCTCCTAAAGTTGAAGATAAAGATCCCTTCTGAGAAGGAAATTATGAAAGATCAACACAACTAACCCGCCTTAAACTGGAATGTGTATGTGGCTGACATTTCCTAATGGAAGAGCCTAGGTATAGCATGAGGAAATTAGCTTGTCTAAAGCCGGGGTTCTACTCTTTCCATTGTAACTTTCTTTGGCAAGAGTGATAACAGAAGGAGTTAGCCTTCACTGCATCTGCAAGCACAGAGTACAAACATCAAGGACTGTTCACAGGAAAGAGCCTGGACTGGCTGTTCCAGCATCCTTGGCAAGAGTTACCTTGACAGCAGAGACAGATGCATCGGACTATCATAGCTTGGCGACAAGTGCCATTAAGACCATTCTTGAATTCCCTTCTCTGTGATTCCATCCTCACTTTTAATTGTGCTTTGGCGATCTGTGTAGCTTTTGCATAGCAAGATAATGAGCTGATCGGCCAATGCCAGGATTTTAGTCCATTTGACATTATTTCTTCTTCATAAATTAGTAATTTGGCATTCTGGTTCGTATATCAATATCGTGTGGGTTTTGTAAGAATGAGCAACTGGAGCAGGAGTTCTTAACCTGGAAACCAAGGGCGGGCTTCAAGGGATCCATTAAGCCCTAAGATTACGTGCAAAAGTGTGAGTGTGCCCTTGCAGTGTGCATTTATCAAGGAGAGGGGGCAATAGCTTTCACCAGATTCTCATAGAGGGTTTCAAGCCTGGATACACTGGCAAAATAGTATTTCTGGGCTTATAAAACTGAAGTGACCACAGTAAGACAGTGTGCTTTAGTGTGCTGTAAAACAATGCCTATCAGGAAGGGGGTATGCTTTTGTTGTTGTTGTTCTCACTCTAACTATAATATCTTAAATTGAGGGGATTATTCATAACATGGTTTTGGTTTTCTTTTCACAGAATACCCTGGGAATATTTTCCTGTGCTATTCTTCTTTTATGACACCATTTTAAATAACTTCATAAAATTCAATGGCTCAAATTCATCTTATGAGAAATATTTTAAAAGTTTATTCACTAATAACCCCTAAGAGGCTTACTGTTTATGTGAAATGTAGACTTGTTTTTATTAATAGATACCAAGTGTGAGAATGAATTGCAGTCACTATTATTGACAGCTAATATTTATGACACACTAGCTCCATACCAGGCAATGTGCTAACTGCTTTGCATATGAAATCTGGCTGTGAGTTTTACAACAGCTCTGGGAGGTAGATATTATTATTTTCACTCAACAGCTGAGGAAACTGAGATATAGAAAAGTCAAAGAATTTTCTGAGTTCACATTGCACTCAGCAGTGGAGTCAAGCTGCCAGGCCACATCTGGCTGCCCTTCCCCCCTTACCATGATACTCAATGTCTTTATCCTTTAAGCTCCATTTGGACGTACTTCAACCTTGAAGTTTTATTCTCACTCAGAGTCATTTCTTCCTTTGTGGAAGTCCTCTGGTTCTTCAACTGGCTCCAAATCACCTCCCTTAGCACCATTAGAGTATTACCTAACTCAAGGGTCAGCAAACTTTTGCTGTAAAGGACTAGATTGTAAATATTTTAGGTTTTGTGGCCCATATGGTCTCTGTCACAGTTACTCCACTCTTGTGCCCACTGTAGCATGAAAGCAGCCATAGACAACCACTGAATCAGTGAATGTGGCTATGCGCCAATAAAATCTTATTTGTGGACATTGAAATTTGAATTTCATGTAATTTTCACATCATAAAATGTGTTCTTCTTTTGATTTTTTCCAACCATTTAAAAATAAACTATTCTTAGCCCATGATCTGCAACAAAGACAGGTGGCCAGCTGGATTTGACCCGTAGACCAAAGTTTGCCAGCTGTCAGACTGCATCTTTTATGTTCATATTCTCCACAACTACGTAGAACATCTTTGAGCTTAAAAACTATATCTTAACCCTTTCTGACTCTCCATAGAATCTATATACAGGGACAGACTCATAATTAAGTACTCAACAAATACTATTAATCAACATTAATAGTATTGATGCTTTTCACCCTCAGAGCCATATCTAAGAAGAAATAAGTCCATTTCAAAACGTTTTCTTCACCCTTTCCCCTCTCTAATGAAATTCTGTATCTCTAAAGTACCACAGCAGTTTTTTGGTTCTGAGTGCTGATAAGCAATACCCACGTGCTTGGTTAGCTTAAAGGTCAGATGCTATCCTGGCCAGAGGCCAAGGAATACAGCTGGTGAAAATTCAAGCTGTCACACACTTGTTGCTAGCCTGAATTTCTAGTTCCTTCATCATGAATTATTAGATTGTTTATCATAATGATTTGCTGCATGAACAATCATTTTTAAAGCCATAATCCCCCACCGGGAGAGATGTCATGAGTCAATGGGCTAAATTTAGAACCATGAGAATCCTGCTGCAGGACTGGCTGCCATGCATCTTCTGTGGGCCTTCATCTGTCGATGGAGGGTAAGAAGCACTACCCTCTTCTTATGGGCTTCATGAGGCTGGGCTGATGGTGAATGACTGCACATGCAGCGGTGAGAGTTGTAAGCATCTTCATTTACTTTTACTCAATCGTATGACGCAGTGCCAGTGAATGGTAGTATAAGACAGAGAAACATGCTGTACTCTATTATGTGTAGAAATGAAAACTGTTTTGTTTTTAAATCTGCCTTAAGGCCATGTCAACAAGATATGGAATCAAGCTGGTATTTACCACTAGTACACACTTAGAAATTATGCAACATATGCCAATGAGCTTTTTTGTTGTATCATCTCAGAGTGAAGCTGCTGAAACCAGGAACTGTAATTACAGTAGTCTTTTTGCTGTCCTGCTATTGGTCAGATGTCACTCTGCTGAATAGCATATGAAAATGATTGGTATTATACTTTTTTAAGAATGGCCCATAACATGGTTTTCAGGATGGAATTTTGCAAATGCTTCTGTGTAACAAGTAAAATTCTAGGTTTTGGAGGAGCCAGCTGTGCTGCAGGGCTTGAATGTTATTCTGATTTATTTCTAAAAGTTTATTTTAAGGGCTTTTCTTTTTTCACTAGAGTTAGTTTTCACCCACTTTACAAATGCCTTAAAATAATCTGGTGTTGAAAACTCTTCCAACAGCTGCCACCTTGCCTATGGGGTGAGGAGGCTGCTCTCTCAAGGGTAAAGCAACACTCGGCAGGAACAAATGTTTAAAATTTGTTGAAGACAGAAGACAAAGGAAAGCTTTATCGCTTACTTGTTAACTACAGCAAGGAGAAACTTTTCCACTTAGAAATCCCTCAACATTCTTCAGCAGATTGATGGCTTACAGCTCCTAAGCAGACAGCAATCTCATACATGGTGTATAGTAAGAGGTGGAAAATAAATTGACTCACAAAAGACGTTCTTTCAAACCTCAGACTGCAATTACCATGGAGAGGGAAGGAGAGGAGGCATTTGGCTTTGTAACTAGAGCCTCAGTAATAGGCCAGGGCTCAGGGGTAGCAGCTGTTTCTGCCTCCACGTGCTGCCTCATTCCACAGACAGGTCAGGTGGCATCTGTGCACACAGAGTTTGTGACATTTGTTGGGTGCTTAGGGTGCCTGGATGAAGGGTGCTTGTAGGAATGTTGGCAATAGCTAATTATTACTGTAATAATAATATTGTGGATAGGAGGTCGGTTGGCCTTATATAAATATCCTGCTTTGATGTGAGAAGCTCCTGAGCACCAGTGGTTAACATAGTTTTGTTTGGGAAATCTTACGCTCAGCTGTGGTCATTATGGTGTCTCCCCTACTGTAACCCCAAAGAGCAGCTCGCATATTTCTATGTGGGTTAGTCACTGGATCATTAATAAACCAAGAATGTAAGACACTGCTGTGGCAGATCTTGTTGGTATTACTGACACGCTGGACATGCTAGTCCATCTCTCCCTCTACCTTCACTGATGGTCTCAGGGTAAAGAAGAAAATATTCTTCCCTAAATTTAGGTTCACACTACTTGAAATTTAAAAGCCCATGTACTTTATTCAATTTTAGTGAGTAAAGAAAACCTTTAGAGGCCCGGCACCATGACTTATGCCTGTAATCCCAGCACTTTGGGAGGCCGAGGCTGGCAGATCACCTGGGGCCAGGAGCTTGAGACCAGACTGGCCAACATGGCGAAAACCGATCTTGACTAAAAATACAAAAAATTAGCCCGGGCATGGTGGTGGGCGCCTGTAGTTGCAGCTACTTGGGAGGCTGAGGCAGGAGAATCGCTTGAACCTGGGAGGTAGAGTTTGCAGTGAGCCGGGATCATGCCACTGTACTCCAGTTCGGGCAACAGAGCAAGACTCCATCTCAAAAAAAAAAAAAAAAAAAAAAAAAAAAAAAAAAGAGAGAAAAAGAAAAAAAAAGGGGGGGGGAGGGGGGGAGAGAAGGAAGGAGGGAAGGAAGGAAGGAAGGAAGGAAGGAAGGAAGGAAGGAAGGAAGGAAGGAAGGAAGGAAGGAGGGAGGGAAGGAGGGAAGGAGGGAAGGAAGGAAGCCTTTGGTTAGCCTAGGAGTAAAAATGGAAAGAAAGGAAAGAAATATGGTTTGGGGAAGTCTTAGGTTAATTTGATTATTTTTAACAATGATTGAGCCTCCACTATGGCTAGACACTGAAGATAGAAACATACAAAGCCGACAAGGAGACTGCAGGCTGGGAGGGATGCACGGATGAACTGACCAGTGCCAAAAAGAGCCACGTGTGGAGCGATACGTGCTCTAAAAACAGTAGAGGTACAAGGGAGAAAAGGACTTTTCTTTCTGGAGGGGAGTGAGCTTATCAGAAAATCCAGAGCAAAAGACATGAGCTAAGTCTTGAAAAATGGATGTAATGGATCCTACAAGCTCACTAACTGCCCACATTCCAGGCAGAAGCAGCAGTAGGAGCAAGAGCATGGAGGTGAGAAACAGACCAGCCTCCATGCTGATGTAGAAGAAACGAGAGACAGAAGTCTCAGAAATGCCTAAATCCTGTGATTCTCTGCTGAAAAGAACCACCAATCTTGCCCAAATCCCATCCAGGACTTCTGCAAGCACCACCTCCTCTGGGAAGGTTTCTGGCTCCTTTGAATGTCTGTAGCAGTTTTACTATTGGTATTGTTTCTCTGACACTCCCATCCCATTTCCCACCCTACATGTTTCACTGTGCTCTCATTACCCTCTTTGTGAGTAACCCGAGGGCAGGGATTGAGTCTTGTAAAGCAGCATGGTACTTTAAACTTAATTGTTATTTCGTTATCACTGGACTTGATTTGAATTGAACTGCTCAGTTTGATTCACTGTGGTCCATGTACATGGAGATCCATAGTAGATAGTTTTTTCTGTTTTTGTTTATTTTTTATTTATGTATTTATTTATTTATTTATTGAGACGGAGTTTCACTCTTGTCACCCAGGCTGGAGTGCAATGGCACTATCTCAGCTTACTGCAACCTCCACCTCCCACATTCAAGCAATTCTCCTGCCTCAGCCTCCTGAGTAGCTGGGGTTACAGGTGCCCACCACCAAGCCTAGCTAATTTTGGTATTTTTAGTAGAGACGGGGTTTCACTAACCAGCCTGTTGGCCAGGCTGGTCTCGAACTCCTGACCTCAGGTGACTCACCTGCCCTGGCCTCCCAAAGTGCTGGGATTACAGGCGTGAGCTACCACATCTGGCCTTTTTTTTTTTTTCAAAATTTAAAAGTCATAGAAAAATTGTAAAAATAGTACTTGGAGCTCCAAGTACTCCAAGCACTGGTGCTCACCCAGATTACCAATTGTGACCATTTAATCACATCTGCCTTAGTCTTTCTAATAAACACACACAAACATTAAAGTTGTTTTTGTTTTTTCCTGGACCACTTGACAGAAAAAGTCACAGACATCATGCCCCCTTACTTACCCCTTAATCCTTCCGTGTGTATTTCCTGTGTAAACAAGGACATTTTCTTACACATTCAGACCATCAATTAACATTGACAATGAACAAACCAGAACATTAACATTGATCCAACTTTACCACGTAATTCACAGACCCCATTCAAATTTCCCCTGTTGTTGCAATAATATCTTGTACAGGTACAGGCTTTTTATAGTTATAATTTCTCTTTAATCTCCTTCACTTTGGAACAATTGCTCAGTTTTTCTTTATCTTTCATGACCTTGACATTTTTTTGACGTACGTACTTTGTAAAATGTCCCGCAAGGTGGGTGTGTCTGACGTTTCCTTGTGATTTATGTGTTTGTAGCAAGAGCACCTCAGAAGCAATGCCTTGCTCTTCTCAGTGCATCTGTCAGGAGGCATACTATGCCAAATTGTCCTATCACTGGTTGTGGTAAAGATGGTGTCTCTTGGGTATTTCCACTGAGTCATCCCTAAGTATTTCATGAGGAGACACCTTAAGGCTTCTATTATCAGATAGAGCTTTCCTTTCTTTTCCATTTATGCATTTTTTTTATCAATGTAGATTCACAGATTCCTATTTTATTCACAGAGTTAAAAATAGGTAACTATCATTTGTTCAGATACTCCAATTATCCAGACTTGACCATTGGGAGCTCTTTTTTTTTTTTTCTTTTGAGACAGAGTCTCACTCTGTCACCCAGGCTGGAGTGCAGTGGCGCAATCTCAGCTCACTGCAACCTCCGCCTCCCAGGTTCAAGCGATTCTCCTGCCTCAGCCTCCCAAGAAGCTGGGAATACAGGTGCGCGCCACCACGCCCAGTTAATTTTTGTATTTTTTAGTAGAGATGGGGTTTCACCATATTGGCCAGATTGTTCTCAAACTCCTGACCTCGTGATCCACCTACCTCGGCCTCCCAAAGTGCTGGGATCACAGGCGTGAGGCACCGCGCCCGGCCCATTGGGAACTCTTTTAAGGCAGATCTTTTTGATATGTCCCTACCATGTTTTGGACATTTCCTTACTTTGTAGTACAAGATGCCCCTGTCTCATCTTTCATTTTATGTACGTCAGCCCTAGAGTCAACCATTTCTCTAAGGAACCCTGGTTCCTTTAAATGGAGAATAATATTTAGAAGCCAAGCCCTGCAAGCTAGGGGTGCTCATCGCTACCAGGCGTTTTTCCCTCCAGCCCTCATAGCACACAAAACTAGGAAATATATATGTATATATCTATTTACATATTTTATAAGTATATACATGTGTGTGTATATCTGTGTGTATACAGTAGTCCCTCCTTATCTGTGGGAAATGGGTTCCAAGACCCCCAGTAGTTGCCTGAAAACGTGAATAGTACCCAACCCGATTGCCGTTGGAACGCACTTCTGCCCTCGTCCTCCATCCACAAATGTAATGCCTTCTCCATCATAACTAAACAACGTGGCTGTAACTTTTGCAGTTTGAGGTGTGATAGCAAAACTAGCAGTTTCTTTTTCCTTTTTCACAATTTCACAGATGGAAGATTCGTTCTTACTGTGGATCTCAGCAATCTCGGCATACAATTTTCTCTTTCCTTATTAAGGAGAACTTTCACCTTTTCACTTAAAAGCACTTTATAGCTTCTCTTTGGCATATCTGAACTGCCAGCATTGCTACTCTTGTGCTTTGGGGTTATTATTAAGTAAAATGAGGGTTACTTCAACACAAGCACTATGAAACCCGACAGTTGATCTGAAAACCAACACAACTACTAAGTGAATAATGGCAGGAGCGTAGATAGCGTGGGTATGTTGGACAAAGGGAGGATTCAAATCCTAGGCAGGACAGAGCAGGATGGTGCACAATTTAAAACTCATGAATTGTTTATTTCCAGAATTGTCCATGTAATGTTTTTGGACCAAGGCTGACCTCAGGTAACTGAAATTGAGGAAAGTAAAATCACAGATCAGGGAATATGCACACACACATAAACATCTGCACACATTGGTGCCTACGTCAACATCTACGTCAATGTCTGCATAAAGCTATGAGTTCACATTGGTTCCTCTTCTTCCAATCTAATAGCGCAGGGCTTGTTTGAGCCATTCCCCTTTCAGTATTTACAATTCCCTTCTGACAGCAAGAAATGTGACCCTCATCATGCTCAATGTATTCACCTCTTTGCTTAATCATCCCTATATGTCATCAGTCCCAGCTGCAATGGCAAAAGCTTGTCCCGTTACCATGGGTTCCCCCAAACAGGCAAGTCCCTTACCCCAACCATGGTGGGGACTGAATGAACAGTTACCTGCAGTGATCAGAATGCACACTCTGAGGGAATTCTGCCAACTTCTGCCACTGCCTGGACTCTGAGAATCGGTGGGCAAGGATTACAAGGCTGACTTTTCCTGTTGTTGCTTAGCAGAGTGAATGTTATTTTCTGCTTTGCCATGGCAGTGACCCCTTTAAATGTGGAAATTTTTTTCTGTTTGCTGCTCTCTACTTCTCTGATTACTCATAGGACAGTAAAAGGATTAACTGAATCCATTCAAAGATGTGGCCCACTCCAAGCTTCTCCCAGGAAGAGTGCATGATAAATATTATATAGCTTGAGGCCAAAGGTCAGCTAATCCCTCCTCACAGCTGCTAGTATGTTCTCAGGGCCACCAGCTAACTTCCTAGACACACATCTCTAAGTCATCTTGCACTCCTCCTGCCTCCACCCCACCACGTACCCCGCCCCATGTCCAGTTGCAACCTTGGAGGCAGCAAGTTCCTTCGCATTGCAGCTGCTGTGTCAGTTTCTCCTTGACCGATTTACTGTGGCCCTTGAGACTGCCCCCTTCACAATGTCCTTACCGTTCTTGAGGGCCAGGGAAATCCTTTTCTACGACTTAAATCCTCCCAACTCATTTAGATGTTTCCTTACAGAATTTTCAAAACCAGACAGTATGTGTCATACCATGTTCCCCAAATGAAGTTGAAAATCCAATTTATAAGACCAATTTCTATTCTCTGACAATTTATATTATTAGAGAAAATGGATAATGATGAAGCCCACAGATTTCATTCCAGAACTGACTTTGCTGCAGAGGAGCGAGGAGAGCTGCCTGGCAACACAACGCATCGCTGTGCATAAACTTTGTTTACAGCCAAGGCTGGAGTAAAGGAACAGATGGCAAGAAAATCGGATTTAAAGAAAGGAAGGATGTGCCTGCATCTGGGAGCTCGGTAAATCTCTTGGCTTCTGGTGTGCATACAAGGGTGACGTCTAGCTACCCCAGCAGTCGCGTCCCAGTTTGCTGTTGATTTTTGCCTGTTTGGATCTGTCTCTGAGGATGGTTAATACATCTTATTACAAGCATTTATCTCATCCCTCCCACAGGAAATGTGTTTTCCCAGGGATTTGTATGCTCCCTAACCTTTTATGGAAAGCAGTTTCTTGATCATCCATGTGATTGTGTATCTAAAATTTCAAGAATATTTAAGCTGCTAATCCTGCTTGTCTGTAGAAGATGGGTTTATATTTCTATGATCTTGGAAATATTTACAATGAGTGTGTATAACAAGGAGAAATAAGCATAAACATTTATGCGTGCCACATTCGTAAGCGTGCTTGCACACACACCCGCGTCATGCTTTATTGTCTCTCTCCGGTGCTTTACTCTGAAGGCAAAACCGTTGTAAGCAGCTGACCCTCACAATATATGAAATAGCTATTACCAAGGCTCACAGCAAAGCTGCCCAAGGCTTGCTTACCCCGCCCTCCAGAAGGAAAGTGCAAGTTACTCTTCAGGTAAGATTTACATCTGCTCCCTTGGGAAGGTAAAGGGAGAGAACATATACATTTTATCCCAATGATGTAAACTTGCACTTAACAGCCCCAATTGTTCAATGCTGACAACAAGTTATAAGCATTTTTATTTCAAAATAACCCCATATACATTTATAGCAATTCTAGGACCTTCACAGCTACCCATAATCAATCCCCTACAGAAACATGCTCCACGCCAAGAAATTCCACCCCACTCCTACATGTTAGCAACCTGTCACTCCTGAGCAACATCCAGTTCTGTGGAAAGTCACTTCTTCAAATTCATCGTGAGCTGAAGATGAAATTACTTAAGCAAAAATACCATATATTATAAAAATAGTTCTTTACGAAATAGTCACCAGTTAAAAAGATCAAAGCATCTTATAGGATTGACTGCCAAGCACCAGTGGAAGCAAGCACTATTAGAACTGTTTTGACCTGACTCATTGCCTCCCGGTCTGTGCCAGGCCAGTTGCAGCTGTTAGGCGTAAGAGTTATTCTTTCTGGTGGCACACAGCTTGCCGTCTTCAAATAAACCCTCCAGGCATACCTCCCCAACCCCCTGGAGTGCATCCGGGACCACATTCTGGAACTTCCAGGCAGCCCCAATGGCCAATGGCCAGTGCAATCCCCCTCACCAACCTCTAGAAAGGTAACTTTGGGTTCAGAGGTCTGTGGCCTGCTGGTACTCCCATATCTCTCATAGTGCTTGAGTTCTGGCCTGTATGATTATGGCTTCCTCAACCTACTGGCAGAGGGCACAGAGGAGGCCTTGGTACAAAGGCCAAGCTGGGCACAGGGCACTTAGTGACAATGTATCACTCATTGTTGAGTCATGTTCTTTTACTTTACATAGCCTCTGAGTTGGCCACCACCTCGGATCCTCTACATTCAACCCACTGCTGTGACTAAGTCAAGGAAAAAACCCTACCAAGAAATCCCCAGAAGAATCCACTATGGCAATTCACAAATGATCCTTGTATACTCTAGGTGGTTCACAGTAGGGTGATGGGAGAGTTCAGTGCATCCTTGGACAAGGAACCAAGGCTGTGACCAATTCCATTGAAGTATTTTTAACTAATTTCTGATGTTTGGAGGTCCCAGTGGCCTCAAGAATGTTGCAGTTCTTGAGTCCTGTGTGCCAGGAACCACTGATAGATGTGCAGATGTAGCTTTAACCAACAGCAGCCACCATCCAGGAGGCAACTCATACATTTCTTTTTTTGATATCCTTTTTTTTTTGACTGAGGCAAATATACCCTTGGCTCTGTGGGGTTGCATAAGGATCACCTAGGATGCTTTTTCAAAATGCAGACTCCTGGGGTCTCCCTTGCCTCAACCTTCCAGGCTCAATAGGTCCAGGGTAGGACCTGAGAACAACAGGTTCCACAAGTGAATCTGATGATGGTGGATTTGGGGAAAAGTCCCTAGATAGTAACTTTGTCTTGTTGTCTTTTCACTGTACGCAATCCCCCTTCCCACTTGTTTTAATTACTTCAAGCTTTAATTATCACCTATATGCCAATGACTTCCAAGTCTCTATACCTATAGTCCTAACCTCTCTCTTTTTTTTTTTTTTTTTTTTTTTTTTTTATTTTATTTTTTTTTGAGACGGAGTCTCGCTCTGTCACCCAGGCTGGAGTTCAGTGGCCGGATCTCAGCTCACTGCAAGCCCCGCCTCCCGGGTTTGCGCCATTCTCCTGCCTCAGCCTCACGAGTAGCTGGGACTACAGGCGCCCGCCACCTCGCCCGGCTAGTCTTTTGCATTTTTTAGTAGAGACGGGGTTTCACTGTGTTAGCCAGGATGGTCTCGATCTCCTGACCTCGTGATCCGCCCGTCTCGGCCTCCCAAAGTGCTGGGATTACAGGCTTGAGCCACCGCGCCCGGCCTCTAACCTCTCTCTTGAATGCTAGGTTTAAATTTCCATGAGCCAGCAGATAAATCTCCCTTAATATACCATGGATAATTTCAAAAACACTTTCAAAATATAATTGTGAGAACTCATTTCTTCCTCAGGCACTTGAAATTAATTGCTGCTCTTTGAGGACTATGTAGGTAATAAAAGGCCAGTGTTGACCAAAACGTGAAATCCACTCAGGGTAAAGAAAATTTTATTTAAATGTCTTGTAAAGTAAAAAAAAAAAAGAAAAAACAATGTTGCTAATGGCTGAATAACACATAATACTCAGACCGGAAAGCAGTTTGCTTCCAGTCTATAGGTTTTAAATTAGTGTCAGCTCTTTGCAGCAGATGTGAACAGAAATGCAAACATTTCACCCACTTAATGACTTTTTGCCTTGTTTCCCTAAGGCAACTAATAGCTCTGTAAAGGCAGTATTTAATAACTGTGAGTACATATTGTCTGGTGATTTGATTCTTTACTGCTTCTCAAATCAGGATGGTAAAGATTCCAACTTGAGGATCTGAGTTGTTTTATTTACCTGAAGGTACACATCTGTAGTAATCAGGCTCCTTTTGTTGCAGGGAGCAGAAGCCCAGTCAGTTTATCTCAGGTGTTGGATCACCTGAGATCAGGAGTTCAAGACCAGCGTGGTCGACATGGTGAAACCCCCTCTCTACTAAAAATACAAAAATTAGGCAGGTGTGGCGGCGCCTGTAATCCCAGCTACTTGGGAAGCTGAGGCAGGAGAATCGCGTGAGTCAGGGAGGTAGAAGTTGCAGTGAACTGAGATCACTCCACTGCACCCCAGCCTGGGAAACAGACCAAAACTTTGTCTCAAAAAAAAAAAAAAAAAAAAAAAAGATAAATAAAATGGATGGGTTTTCAAATCAAAGTAAGTTTCAGTCACTACTATTGCTAGTTTATTTATATTTAATAAATATATAATCCCATGACACTGTGCAACATAATTAGCAAGTATTTATGCTGTTGAATCCATGACCCAGTTTCCTGAAGACATCTGTTTTCTAAAAGGATTTTTTTCAAACTTAGATTAAAAAGGCACTACTTAAGTAGGGTTGCCAGAGAGAATACAGGACACTCACTTAAATTTGAATTTCAGATAAATAGTAAATAATTTTTCACCATAAGTATATCTCAGACATGCAAGGGACATACTTATACTAAGAAATTATTCCTTGTTTATCTGAAATTCAAACTTAATTGGGTATCTTCTTTCTTTCTTTCTCTCTCTCTCTTTCTTTCTTTCTTTTTTCTAAACCTGATAACAAATCCTCCACCCCATTTATTTATTTTTCTCTCTTTTCATAAAAAAGACTAAGATTTTAGTTCTCCCTGGTGTAATGGCCTCACTTCTCTTCCAAATTGTTTTTAGATATTTTTTCTCCTTTGACAATATATAACAGGCATGTCACCTTTGTTGATTTCTTTTCTTTTCTTTTTTTTTTTTGAGACGGAGTCTTGCTCTGTAGCACGGTCTGGAGTGCAGTGGCCGGATCTCGGCTCACTGCAAGCTCCGCCTCCCGGGTTTACACCATTCTCCTGCCTCAGCCTCCCGAGTAGCTGAGACTACAGGCGCCCGCCACCTCGCCTGGCTAGTTTTTTGTATTTTTTAGTAGAGACGGGGTTTCACTGTGTTAGCCAGGATGGTCTCGATCTCCGGACCTCGTGATCCGCCCGTCTCGGCCTCCCAAAGTGTTGGGATTACAGGCTGAGCCACCGCGCCCGGCCACCTTTGTTGATTTCTAATGTATAATTTTTAAATGTGTATTAGGGCCAGGTGCAGTGGTTCATGCCTGTTATCCCAGCACTTTTGGAGGCCGAGGCGGGCAGATGACCTGAAGTCAGGAGTTAGAGACCAGACTAGCGGATGTGGTGAAACCCCGTCTCTACTACAAAAGTACAAAAAAAAAAAAAAAAAAAAATTAGCCTGGCATGGTGGCGCACACCTGTAATCCCAGCTACTTAGGAGGCTGAGGCAGGAGAGTTGCTTGAACCTGGGAGCTGGAAGTTACAGTGACCCAAGATGGTGCCACTGCATTCCAGCCAGGGTGACAGATTGAGACTCTTGTCTCAAAAATGTATAAATATGTAACTAAATAAAATGTATATAAGATAAACTGCTGATGAAATCAGCTTAAGCAGCCTCTGAACTGATGACTAATAGTTAAACAATTGCAAACAGGTGAAACCAGTCTCACTGTGCGAATAATGCAAATTCAAGGGCCAATCTGGGTGGAGATCTGTGACAGTAAAACACAATTTCTTGTTAACAGAAAGGAGTTTGTTTAATGTTATCTCCTGTGATCTAAAGGCCTTGGATATTCAACATGTGTCTATTTTTCAAATGAGAACTGGACTTATTTATTTTCTTTCTTTTTTTTTAAAATACTCCTATGACTTCATTTCCCTTCCACCCCATCAGTTCTTGAGACCATCCACAAAGGTCAGCAGAGAATAATGTCTGAGCTCTCTGGGACATCCCATGCATCAAAAGGCCGTATCTTTACTAGGCTGAGGAGTACAGAGCCGAGATGTGTCAGAGTGCCACCTCCTCTCAGCCAGCAAGGCAAACTGCCACCATGGAGTCATGCATGCTACTGCACTGGCCATAGGATTGGATTTATTTCACTATTGTTTGTGGATCTCAGTAGGCAAATGTGTCCAGTCATAAACACAGGGAAAAAGAGACACGTTATTCCTGTTAACAGTAGGATGCAACAATGTCAATAATTGTTAGGTAATTATTGTCAACATATTAGACAATGCCAGCCGGTTTCATGTGCAGTCATATGCTTTACCTCTTGAAATGACAAACTGTGCAGTAAGTTGTTACCTATGTTTAACAAAATACTACCAAGAATAGTCTGAAACTAATACATTTACTTAAACATGGGTACTTAGAGATGTTAAAAAAAAATAGTAGAGCAAAATTAAGATTTTCCTGAGCTTCAAAGAACAAACTGGAGATCCAGTGAAACTTTGGTTCTCAAGATTTCATATACAGTACGCGAAAATGCCCCCAGAAATGTTTCTAAATACAGACCACTCCTGTGTCCCGTTTCCAGAGATTCTGTTTCAGCAAGCGGTATGGCATTGTGGTTGGGAGCGTGGAACTAGACTAATCTGCCCCTTTGCTACCTATGGAACTCTCTCATGTCTGTTTCCTCCTCTGTAAATTGGTGATAATATGCCTCTTGTATGGAGCTGTTCTGAGGATTAAGAGTTGCCATTTGTAAAGCATTTAATAGATAACCCATGTATGTTAGCATTTTTTTTTTTTTTTTGAGATGGAGTCTCACTCTGTTTCCCAGCCTGGAGTGCAGTGGCGCAATCTTGGCTCACTGCAACCTCCACCTCCTGGGTTCATGCCATTCTCCTGCCTCAGCCTCCTGAGTAGTTGGGACTACAGACGCCCACCACCATGCCCAGCTAACTTTTTTGTATTTTTAGTAGAGACAGGGTTTCACCATGTTAGCCAGGATGGTCTCGATCTCCTGACCTCGTGATCTGCTCGCCTCGGCCCTCCCAAAGTGCTGGGATTACAGGCATGAGCCACCGCGCCTGGCCTTTTTTTGTTTTTTTTTTTAAAGTAGCACTCCAGGTGGCTGAGATGCTGGCGATTCTCAGTCCATAATTTAATAAACACTGCAGTGTGGCCTTGGGATGGCTGTTGACTCAGTTTGGGCCGGACATAAATCAGTTAATCTCTCTGTGCACCAGTTCACTGCCAGTAAAGTAAGTCTGAGAATTCTTAACTAACTCAAAGATATAGTCCTTGAGAAAGGAAGTAGCCACATTTCCCTCAGTACCCGGGCAGTGTACACTCCTTGCTCTAAGAAATACATGGTAAACAGGGACTGTGCCAAGACTATACTCCAATAAAACACTTTGGACCTTTAGCCCTGCTCTCATGGAGAAATATGAGTGGTCTCAGGAAGTTCGCAGCCTTGGTTTTCATGGTAAGTCCAGAGCACGTGAAACTATTAGCACGCCACACAACACCATGGATGTGTCCAAATATGTGGGATACCTCGAGGGCCACATGTTTGGAGTTTCCTTCTAGCTCCTCCTTCCTAACCTTTAAATGTTGGTGGGCTCTGGGGTTCTAGCCTCTTCTCAATTTACATTCCCATCCCTAAGCTTAAGTGAATGCCCAGCTTGTATCTCTAGCCTGATGGCTCCTTGGGCTTCAAAGTCTTACATATCCCACTGTCTACCCAACAGCTACACTTGGATGTCTCAAGGGCTCTCAAACTTCACATGTCCAAAAAGGAATTCTTGTTTCCAGATTCAATAACCCCATGCAAATTTGCGTTCACTTCCTTCCCCAAGCTTTCCCTACCAGGATGTGGTAACATCATCTATCCAGGCACTTAGACTTAACATTAAGAAGTTGCTCTTTGTTTTGTTTTTGAGACAGTGTCTCATTTTGTTGCCCAGGCAGGAGTGTAGTGGCACAATCTTCGCTCACTGCAACCTCTGCCTCCTGGGTTCAAGCAATTCGCCTGCCTCCGTCTCCCAAGTAGCTGGATTACAGGCATGTGCCACCTTGCCCAGCTAAGTTTTGTATTTTTAGCAGAGACAGGGTTTTGCCAGGATGGCCAGGCTGGTCTTGAACTCCTGGCCTCAAGTGATCCACCTGTCTTGGCCTCCCAAAGTTCTGGGATTACAGGCATGAGCCACCGCACCCAGCATAAGGAGTTGCACTTGATTCTTCTCTCCCTCAAAGCCCTGCAGGTTCTCACCTCTGCCTCCCGTGCATCTTCATCTCGTACTACACTCTGCCCATGTTAGCCTTCTTGTTGTTCTCCTAGAACACCCCTCATCTTTCTAGAACACTCCTGCCTCAGGGACTTCACTTCCTGTTCCCTTTCCCTTTCTTCTCTTGGATTAGCTTATGGTTGATTTCTTGTCTTTTCTTTTCTTTTTTTCTTTTTGGGACAGAGTCTTGCTCTGTTGCCCAGGCTGGACTGCAATGGCACAATCTCAGCTTACTGCAACCTCCACCTCCCGGGTGCAAGCCATTCTCCTGCCTCAGACTCCCGAGTAGCTGGGATTACAGGCGCCTGCCACTATGCCCAGTTAATTTTTGTATTTTTAGGAGAGATGGGGTTTCACCATGTTGGCCAGGCTGGTCTTGAACTCCTGACCTCAGGCTATCTGCCCACCTTGGCCTCCCAAAGTGCGGGGATTACAGGTGTGAGCCACCACGCTCGGCCAGCTTATGGTTGATTTCTTCTCACAATTTAAGTCTCTCCTCAAACACAAGTGTCTCCTCCTCAAAGAGGCCTTTCCCTATCACCATATGGAAAATGGTCTTATTCCTATGGTCACACACTAGCCCTTACCCTGCCTTTTAATTTTTTCTCACAACAATTGTCTCAGTCTGTTATACTACTTATTTATTTACTGCCTGATTATCTGTCTGTCATACTAGAATAAAATCTCTAGCTCACTGTAGCATCCTGAGTTCTAGAATGGTCACTAACTGTATTAGGTTGTTTTTGTGTTGCTATAAAGAAATACATGAGACTAGGTAATTTAGAGGAAAAAAGGTTTAATTGGCTTATGGTTCTGCAGCCTTTACAGGAAGTGTGGTGCTGGCATCTGCTTGACTTCCAGGGAGGCCTCAGGAAGCTCACAATCATGGCAGAAGGTGAAGGGGAAGCAGGTGTCTCACATGGTGGGACCAGGTGCAAGAGAGAGAGTAGGGCAGTTGCCACACACTTTTAAATTACCAGATCTCATAAGAACCCACTCACTTTCATGAAGACAGCACCAATCCATAAGGGATCTGCCCACATGACCCAAACACTTCCCACCAGGTCCCACCTCCAGCACTGGGGATTACAGTCCACCGTGGGAGTTAGTCAGGGACAAATATCCAAACTGTATCACTAATAGCGGGTTCTTAGTAAGTATTTGTCGCAAGAATGAAAGAACAAATGAGGAATGGATATCAACTATTAATAACAAAGGGGTTTTGGGAATCAGAAGAATAATGAATATTGGTACACTAAGACCAAAACAACAACAACAAAAAGCAAAAACAAGACAAAGATTCTATCTGGGGCTTTGGAAGGGCTGGAAATACTTCAGTAGGTGAAAAAAAAGAAGAAAGGGCCTAGCATAAGCTAGGTGGGGGAAACCCCAAGATTTGTGTGGCAATAAAAATAAACTGATCTAATAGAGGCAGAGAGAAAATGACAGATGCAAAAAGGAACTGAGGTTGAACAGGTTAAAAACGGTCAGATCCGAGCAAATGTTGAATGTGTCACATAGAGGAGTTATTTGATGGGGACGTGACATTTTCCAGTGGGGTGTCAAGGTGTCAAGGATGAGTGTGGTGTCATGTCGTGACTGAAGCTGGGAATAAAGGAGTGTTCTGCTGCTGGCACAATACTCAGGGAAAGTATCTTGGGAACAGACAAAGGGTGCTACAATTAGATTTCCCCACAGTGTAAGTAGAAATCCTAAGGAGAAGCCCCTTTGCTCTTGGAATATGTCTCAGAAGCTTAGAGGTCACAGCTGAATCTGAGAATGGGCCCAGTCAGGAGGACCTCACATACGCACCAGTTAGAAATAATTGTTTGCTGCTATAGAATCTAGTTAAGTATTGGTTCTTGTATGAAGGCATGGCACTGGCGGGCTTTCTGAAAGCACATTGGAGATATTGTTGGGAAAATGTTAGGTTTTTAATCACCAAAAAATGATCACAATTGAATTTCAAGTAAATCGCCTCCTTGGCTCTACTGCAGCTGCCTTAAAAACATCCTTGCTTTTAGAAGTGGAATATTCATTATGATTCAAAGTGATACTTTGTAGTCTTGCTCTAATGATGCACACACATGACCTTTTGAGAAATCCAGATGTTGCTAATGTTCCAGCTGTGTAGAATCGATTTACTGTGACTAGAAGCTGGAAATGACCTAGATAAGCACAGCAAATCCCAAAGGACCCACTCATTTTTTTCTATTAAGATCAAGTGACTAATTGGATGGTTAAACCCTGGCTTCCACCTCTCCTCAAAGAAGAGAAAGGCATCTCATTATGTATCACCAAAGCGACTTTTAAAGAGTGCTTCAGCATTGACTTTATTCCCAAGCTTGTAACTAGGCCAGTTATTGCATTTGAAAAAAGAAAGTGCCTCCATTGTGCCTCCTACTGTGTCATGCACCACAGCATCACCATGGGTGATGGGAACCCTGAGCCTGTGCTACCTTCCTCCACGCTGGCCTCAGTGTCCCTCCTATTTTCTGATGCACTAGGAAGAAGACTTACCCTACAGCGGATGTTACATCCCTGGGTACCCACCTCTCTGCTGGGTGCTCAGTGAGTCTTCATATGTAAAGGAGATAACATCACACCCATGTTACATATGAAGAAACTCCAGAGAACATTTTCCCTCCACATCTGTTTATTTTGGATAAGTAATATACTGAGCATTGGGGCTCTCATTTCTGGACTCCAAACTTTTGCAATAAGAATAGCTCTGTTGGGCGGGTGCGGTGGCTCACGCCTGTAATCCCAACACTTTGGGAGGCTAAGCCAGGCAGATCACTTGAAGTCAGGAGTTCGAGACCAGCCTGGCCAACATGGTGAAAACCCATCTCTACTAAAAATTCAAAAAATTAGCCAGGCCTGGTGGCACATGCCTGTAGTCCCAGCTACTAGGGAGGCTGAGGCACAAGAATCGCTTGAGCCCGGGAGATGGAGATTGCAGTGAGCCAAGATCACGCCACTGCACTCCAGCCTGGGTGACAGAGTGAGACTGGATCTCTCTCTCTCTCTCTCTCACACACACACACACACACACACACACATACACACACACACTAGCTCTGCCTGGTCACATAGAGGTGGAACCCTTTGTAAAAAAAAAAAAAAAATGCTGTATTACTTAGAAATGGCTACCTCTCACTTTTTTCAAGAAAAAAACACTGAGAAAACAAAAGTCCAGGACAACGAAGAATATACAAAGGAAAAAAACAAATGATCCCTTTCTTCTCCAGACAGGGGCCACATTTTCTTTGTCACTATATCCCCAGTGCCTAGAATAAAGAGGAAATTGAGATAGTTCTGTGGGGGCAAATGAATTCATATGGTGACTTTGGGACCCTGCATTATGGGGTCTGGACTGAAAGATTCCTTCAAAGTCACTCTGGACCAGGCCCGCTGCTTCCGGGCACGTTTACATCCAAAGTAAGCAACAAAAAGATCTGACATCCCTCCCTAAGGCCTAGAACACAATACAAATAGACAATAAGAACAGCAAAGTGGGTTTAAGATAAAATAAACACAATGCACATTGCATTCTCTTTTCTTGTCTTTTCTGGCTGTGTGTGTGTTTTTTAACAGGAATCTGTTGGTGGGAGAATTCCTGGATGTTTCCTATAAGCAGATGGCAATGTTCTCTTAGTCTCATAGGAACGAGACAGAGAAGGGGATGGTGGAAAAAGGACTGATAGAAAGAGACAAAGCACATCTAGCCAAGCAGTCACTCTCTAGTTCTAAAGACTTTTGAAAACAACAGTATTGTCAAGAATTATTTAACATTTTTTTGATACTATCATTATAATCGAGGAGTGAGCTGTTGAGAGATTTCATCTTCATTCATTTTTTCAACAGATGTTTGGTCAGTGCCTGGCATGTCAAGTACTGGGCTAGTTGCTATAAAGATGACCAAAACAGAGTCCTTGCTAGGTCATAATCAAGACAACCCAAACAACAATGACCACACCATTAGCTAGAACAGCAGCATGCCTAGGATGCAAGGAGAACCTTGGAGGGCAGTCAGAAAGGGTCCCAAGACAGGTGATGTTAGAGCTGTGCTGGGAAAGAGGGGTAAGATTTAGACGCAGGTGAAGAAACAAAGCAAGCACATTCAAGGCGGCAGTCAAAGTCACTGAACTATGAGAGCACCTGAGCTAGTTGGTACCACTAGAATCAGGGGTAAGGCTAAGAGAGGATGAGGAACTGAGGCTGATGAAGGCAGCAAAAGTAGATCAAGAAAGATGTTGGCTCTCATGATTGGACATTTTTTCTCAAAGCAGTAGGGAACCATCAAAGACTTTTCAACCAGAAAAAAATGTCATGTTAGCATTTTTTTTTTTTTTAGATTGAGACAGGGTCTCACTCTGTTGCCTAGGCTGGAGTGCTGTGCCACAATCACAGCCTTCTTGGGCTTAGGCGATCCTTTTGCCTTAGCCTTATGCATAGCTGGTACCACAGGCACATAACCACCACCATGCCTGGCTAATTTTTTAAAATAATATTATTTGTAGAGACAAGGTCTCACTATGTTGCCCAGGCTGGCCTCAAACTCCTGGGCTCAAGTGATCCTCCTGCCTCAACCTCCCAAAATGCTGGGATTATAGGTGTGAGCCACTGTACCGGACTCACCTTAGCATTTTTAAAAGATTACTTGGGAATAAATGTACGACACAGACTTGTTGGACAGGAGTTAGGAAACAAGACTGAAGAAAAGGAGACCAGTAAATAAGCTATGGCTAGAAAGTAGGAGATAAATTATACAGGTCCTAAACCAAAGAGTGCTAATAAGGATAGAGAGGAGGAGGCAGATTGGCCAATTGAATGTGAAGAATGAGTGGAGAAGGCACACAAGAAGACACTTTAGATACCTCTCAGGCTTCTGTCCTGAATGAACAGATAGATGTGGATGTCGTTAACCAACATTCAATGTAGGGAACGGAAACATTTTAGGGAGGAAGATGATATGGGCAATTTGGGATATGTTTAGTTTGAGATGTCCAGCTGGGAGTTGAAAAGCCATGTGTAGAGCAGGAAGAAGTTCTAGGCTGGAGATAGAAATCAGCACTGGGATGATAACTGAAGCTATAGGCTTAAGTTCTACTAGATCAATGGCTTTCAGACTATTTTTTCTATAACCCACAGCAGAAATACATTTTATATCACAATCCTGTGTATATATATACACACCTATAAAAACATTCATTCAACAATATTTACCATGACTAAGTGTGATGGACTGTAAGAACCTTCTATTGAATTTCAGTATTTTTAAACGGTGGTCAGATGCACCAATTTGATTTCACAATCTACTAATCACTAATGGGTTGCAGCCTGTAGTTTAAAATGCACTACCCTAGATTATAAGCTTCTTGTAGCTGGGACCACATCTTACACAATTTAGATTCCCCATGGCATCTATGATAATGTCTTGCACATAATGAACTTTTGTGGAAGGAAATAAGGGGAAAAAGGAAGGAATGAAGTGAGGGAGGGAGAGAGAGACGAATTTTTCCAATACTCAACCTTAAAATGTTCTCCAAAACTACAGTGAAATCTTGTCTCCTCCAATTCTACTGAACTTTCATATACACAGTTTCTATTTTTTTCCTCACATTTCCAAGGTTAATCAAACATGGGTCACAATGCCTCAGGGGAGACTTGGAGTTTTGCTTTTTCTCACCACCAACTCCCTAAACCACACCTAGTGCTCCAACTATAGTCTTTTAGTTGGACTAGACTGGCCAAGCAAGACACTTATGTTACATGGTTGCAGCCCTCCTATGCAAAGGTTGTCACGCTGTGTACCACAACAACTGCCCGGATCGGAGGAAGATGGCAGCAGCCAGTCAACACATGCACAGAGAAGAGGCAGTAGAAGCCCTAAGAAAATAGAAGCTATGAGCAAGCTGAAGACAAGAGGAAGAGAGGACAGGAGGGAGAATAGTTGGTAGCGGCAGAAGCAGAGAGTAGTTGGGAAACTGAAAGAGCAGAGCACTAGAAATAGGTATAGTTGCCAACTTCTGTTCATAGGGACAAGATACCCAAGTATGCTGTGATGAATACTACGTTATCTTTTCCTGATGACACTGCATCATTCCCCTGATGACATTGCATCCTCTGTGAGGACCAGCTTTTCATAGATTCTTCTTTCTCCACAAGGCCCGTATATCATAAATCAAATTTCTCCCTTGCTTCCTTCCTTTCTCTTGTACTTAAAAAAAAATTAACTTACAGAAAAGTTGCAAAGTTGCAAGAATATTGCAAAGTACTCATACCCTTTACCCAGATTCACCAATTTTTAACATTTTGCCACATTTCCTTTCTCTTTCTCTTTTTTTTTTTTTCTGAAGCATTTGAGACTAGGATGCATATATCACTTTTTCTCTTAATATTTCAGTGTGTATTTCTTTAGATATTTTCTTACACAGTCATGGTACACAGCTCCAATTCAGGAAATTTTACATTGATATAATACTTCCAAGTTAAACCCCACATTTCTACACCAGTGTTCATAGCAGCACTATTCACAACAGCCAAAAGGTAGAAACAACCCAAATGTTCATCAACAGATGACTGAATGAACAAAATGTGACCAGGCGCAGTGGCTCACGCCTGTAATCCCAGCACTTTGGGAGGCCGAGGCAGGCGGATCACCTGAGGTCAGGAGTTCAAAACCAGCCTGGCCAACATGGTGAAACCCCATCTCTACTAAAAATACAAAAATGAGCCAGATGTGATGGCAAGCACCTGTAATCCCAGCTACTCGGGAGGCTGAGGCAGGAGAATCACTTGAACCTGGGAGGTGGAGGTTGCAGTGAGCCATGATCATGCCACTGCACTCCAGCCTGGATGACAGAGTGAGATTTCGTCTCAAAAAAAAAAAAAAAAAAAAAAAGTGATACGTACATACAATGGAAAATGATTCAGCCTTAAAAAGGAATGGAATTCTGGCACAAGCTATAACATAACGAGACCTTGAAAATATTACGCTAAGTGAAATAAACTGGATATAAAAGGACAAATACTGTGTGATTTCACCTACATGAGATACCTAGAATAGGCAAACTCCTAGAGACAGAAAGTAGAATGGTGGTGACCAGGAGCTGGGAGGAGGAGAAAATGGGGAGTTATTATTTGACAGGTATAGAGTTCATGTATGGAAAGACGAAAACATTCTGGAGATGGATAGTGATGATGGTTGCACAATATTGTGAATGCATTTAATGCCACTGAGCTCTACATCTACAAATAGATAAATGGTAAGTTTTATCTTTTGTATACTTTACCATATATTAAGTTGATATTCTAATTCTGTGAATTATCCCAATAATGTACTTGTAGCGTGGTTTTTTTTTTTTTTTTTCACTCCAATCCACGATCCAGTCCAGGATCACATGTTTTACATATTGCATTTAATGACTATGTCTCCTCAGCAGGGTGATCAAGTCATCAATTCAGAATAACCCTGTTTGCCCAGACCTTCTCCATTTTAGTACTGAAAGTCCTGCATCCTGGGAAACTACTCAGTCCTAGGTGAATGGGTGAAGAATTGGTCATGCTACTCTTCAGTCTCCTTTAATCTGGAACTGTTGCTCAGCCTTTCAATGTTATGTCTTTCATAACATTGCCATTTTTAAAGAAATCAAGTCAGATACTTTACTGACCATCCCTCAACTTGATATTACCTGATATTCTCCCAGGTTATGCATTTCTGGTTGGAATACTACATTAGTGATGTCATGTCCTTTTTGAAGTATCACAACTGGAGGCACAGATGTCCATCTGTCCTGCATTGGTAATGTTAATTTTGATCATGATCAAGGTGTAGTCTAGTTTCATAATCATGTGCTTACTATTTCCTTTCCACATATGTGCTTATAATAAACTTCTGTTACAGTATATGTGTTCCTTGCTACCTGAAAGAGCCTAAGCAGAAGCTCAATATATTATAGGAATCATCGCACTTGACAAAAGAAAGCATTTCAAAATCCCTTTTCCATTGTCATTGCAGAGTATAATAAATCACTGCATTCCTCATCTCTTCTGTTCTTGGCCACTTTAGGTTTTGAGGTGACAGAATTTTCAAAACGTATATATTTCTATATCATTCTTTCTTTTATTAAAAAATCACATTGGTGAAAAAAAGCATGGCTTTCTGTTTAAATTATGTGTCTTGACATTTATTCTCAAAGTGAAGACTATTGTCTGGGGAAAACACACTACGTGTAGCAAGAACCTTTACACTTTTTAACTGACAGCCGCAACTGCCATCAGCGTTTGTTGTATATTTAGTTGTCGTATAGATCAGTTCAAAGGAACACATTTCCTTTATTAATTAGTCAGGTAACCAGTTGATACAGTTTGGCTGTGTCCCCATTCAGATCTCAACTTCGATTGCATCTCCCAGAATCCCCCAGTGTTGTGGGAGGGACACCGGGAGAGGTAATTGAATCATGGGGGCTGGTCTTTCCCGTGCTATTCTCTTGATAGTGAATACGTCTCACGAGATCTGATGGGTTTATCAGGCGCTTCCGCTTTTACTTCTTGCTTATTTCTGTCTTGCTGCCGCGGTGGGAGAAGTGCCTTTCACCCCGCGCCCTGATTCTGAGGCGTCCCCAGCCATGTGGAACTGTAAGTCCAGTTAAACCTCTTTTTGTTCCCAGTTTTGGGTATGTCTTTATCAGCAGCGTGAAAACGAACTACTAATACACCAGTGAACTCTCCAAGTTCACTAATAGTCTTTGAAAGTGGGACTTTGGAGGTAGAAGATAAGCAAACTGGTCTCCGGACAGTTTGAAAGATGCAGAAGCCTTCAGACAATGGGCACGCTGTGCCCCAGGACCTAACCATAGCCTTTGGCACCTACTAACATGCCACCTAATCTATTTATTTATTATGTTTACTCGTCGTTTTCTGCCTCTCTCTGCTAGAATGAAGAAAGTTTCAAGAAACCAGGGACCTTTGTTTTTAAGATCAGACAGTATGCATGACCTATATCATACACTCAACTAAGATATGTTAAATGAACTTGTTATGAATGTGATTAATGCCACTGACTCGTATGCTTAAAAATTATTAAAATAGGAAATGCTATGATATGCATATTTTACCACACACAAAATAAGTTTATAAAAGCCACAGTCATCTAACATGGGCCAGTCCTGGATTGTTGCTGTATTTGAAATAACTTAGTAGATCTACTCTACTAAGGAAATGGCCCAGACCAATTTCTCACCCAGAGAACTGATGGAGGATCAGTCAGTTTCAAAGTCCCTTGATTCAAGTGTTGTTGAAGTTTTTAGTTTTTGGTGGAGAGATGAAGGGAAGTAGCCCCTTTGGTTTTAACCTTTCCTGCCATGATTTTCCCCATAGGTATTCTTACTCTTACTTCTACAGAGATTTAAAAAGTGGATTTCATGCAGTTGAGCTCAATTTTTTTTTCTTTTAAAAAAGAGATTTAAAAAGTGGAGTCATCAGCCAAGTGCAGTGGCTCATGCCTGTAATCCCAGGAATCCCAGCACTTTGGGAGGCCAAGGTGGGCAGATCACTTAAAGTCAGAAGTTAAAGACCAGCCTGGCCAACATGGCAAAACCCCATCTCCACTAAAAATAGAAAAATTAGCCGGGCATGGTGGTGCAGGCCTGTAATTCCAGCTACTCGGGAGGCTGATGTGGGAGAAGTGCTTGAACCCAGGAGGCGCAGGTTGCAGTGAGCCGAGATCATGCCACTGAGCTTCAGCCTGGGCAACAGAGTGAGACTCCATCTCAAAAAAAAAGAAGAAGAAGAAGAAAGAGAGAAAGAGAGAAAGGGGAGGGAGGGAGAGAGGAAGGAAGGAAGGAAGGAAGGAAGGAAGGAAGGAAGGAAGGAAGGAAGGAAGGAAGGAAGGAAGGAAGGAAGG
>NC_045434.1:35235767-35351879 GCF_002776525.5 Piliocolobus tephrosceles
AGGAAGGAAGGAAGGAAGGAAGGAAGGAAGGAAGGAAGGAAGGAAGGGGAGAGACAGAAACTGCCCTTTGGGTAGCATGGCATGTGCCACTTCTCCTGTTCTCAGTCAGATCCTCCTCCCTCCATGTAAAGAATCTATTCTTACCACTGCTGACATCTAAAGAGCACAGAAACAAGAATCACAGCTTAGAGAAGTTCTGCAAGATAGAAGTAACAAGGGAAGACAGAAGATTGTCTACTCTGGGGAGTTTTCTGCTTTAGTGTTCACAAAACATTTCATAATCTGCAGATAAATGTGCAGGCTCTGCAAAATACAACATGCAAATAGCTCTTGGTAAAATCTATGGATCAAAGCTATTTCTCTTTGCCCTTCAAATGATCTAGTTTGCTTTTTAAATATTTGAACATTTTCCTACAAGTTGTGACAATGACACAAGTTTAAACACACCATGCCCTTTATAAATAGATCCTGACCTGAAAAAGCTTCCACCCTGACTCTGACTCTTGTCTGAGGTTTGAGAGGAAAAGAGAGATTTAAAGGGAAGATAATTAAGACAAATCTTCTAAAACATATATGAGGCTACAAATATATTGAGTGCTTAATTAAAAAACAATGTTCTATTGGGTTTAATGCCTAAATCAATGAAGTCTTATCAGTTGAGGAAATAGTCACAAGAGAGGTTGTGTAAATGGCAGACTTGATGAGTGCTACAGTTCACAAATTTTCTACCATCCATTCAGATTTGGATTCAAATGAAGATTCAACTAACAGGTATTGAACATCTACTTTGTGTCATGTTCTGTGAAAATACTGCAGTCTTCTTGAGGCAAATATTTTGGTTCTCAGCTAAGAAATTTTCTTTTCTCTTATTCTCTCTTTTCTTTCTTTTTTTTTTTTTTTTTGGTTGTAGTGTTGGTGGTGTTGAATAACAGGAACAAGAGGCTATTCTTACTTTGTTTTAGTACTGCTATTTCAAAGACTCAGATACTTTCAGGATTTGTCTAACAAATAGAAAAAGTGTGTTTTTGTTGAAAACCACAAAGTTAATTCTATCAACTCGAAGCCAATATTTTTATGAGTATATTTTATTATAACTGTATATTTTAGTTGTAGTGCACCATTGTGTTTAGTTTATTTGTATGTTTTGATTCTGTATTGAAACATAAATTCTGGGTTTGAGTTAAAACTGTCACAGAAGTGAGCAGAAAAATTATAAAGGAAGTCAGGATGAGAAATACCTAGTGGGGATTAGGCTCTTAAAAAAATGGAATATCTCATTTACTCCCTCACATCTAACAAGCTCAAGGTACATTTTCTAACTCTCACTTTTGTAAAAAGTGCCAACGAGCACAATGGCTATTTTCACATCATCCCAGAACATAACACTGATAGATGTTAGTGCCCTCTTGTTTTCAATTTTCATTCTAGGGAAAACATTTTAGCAGAAAACATTTGGAATAGGGTACCATTTAAAAAGCATCATACTAAATAGCACATTAAGGTCATTTCTATATGGCCTTTTAAATAATACAACCCCACTCAAAAAAAATTTACGTATATTCCCGTATGTGTAGGGACTGTTATATTGTTGTAGTTCCCACTCCAGTGGATGTAATAAATAACTGTTACATTGTTAAAATTGAGTAGTGCCTCTGAAGGTATAGCTGAATAGGTAAATTTTGGGAGAAGATAGATGATTCTATGTATAGGGACTGTAAGAAGTATGAATTTACCCGAGAACATGGGATCTGCAGCATGAAAGTCTGAACTCTAGAATCCACTCTAACATTTACTAATTGTATGACCTTGAGGAAGTTCATTTTAAATTTGTAAAACAGGCATAAAATATTACTTGCCTTCTAGGAATATTATGATGTTTTCAGAATAGTGTAAAGAAAAACTTTTTTAGAGCTAGGAACCATTAGTAAATTAGTTATAACAATAAATGCTTTTAATACAATTGTTTTGATTTTCATATACTTTTTTTGTTTGTTTTTTGTTTTTTTGAGATGAAGTCTTGCTCTTGTCCCCCAGGTTGGAATGCAATGGCACAATCTCAGCTCACTGCAACTTCTGCCTCCTGGGTTCAAGTGATTCTCTTGCCTCAGCTTCCCGAGTACCTGGGATTACAGGCATTTGCCACCACACTGGGCTAATTTTTGTATGTTTAGTAGAGATGGGGTTTCACCGTGTTGGCCAGGCTGGTCTTGAACTCCTGACCTCAGGTGATCTGCCCACCTCGGCCTCCCAAGGTGCTGGGATTACAAGCATGAGCCACCACGCCCAGCCCCATTTATATTTTTTAAATCTAAAAGTCAGTTTGGCCAGGTGAAGTGGCTCATGCCTGTAATCCCAGCACTTTGGAAGGCCAAGGCAGGTGGATCACGAGGTCAGGAGTTAGAGACCAGCCTGGCCAACATAGTGAAACCCTGTCTTACTAAAAATACAAAAAATTAGCCAGGCGTGGTGGCACATGCCTGTAATCCCAGCTACTCGGGAGGCTGAGTCAGCAGAATCGCTTGGACCTGGGAGGCAGATGTTGCAGTGAGCCGAGATAGTGCCATTGCACTCCAGCCTGGGTGACAGTGCGAGACTCAGTCTCAAAAAAATAATCAATTTGTAGAATGATGCCAGCAAAATGGTTGAATAGGAGGTCCCTGCTCATATCCCCCCATAGCAACAATAATTTGGCAGCCATCCACAGACAAAAGTGTCTTTGTGAGAGCTTTGGGATCTACGTAGGAGGTTGCTCGGGTGGAGCCCAAGACGTAGGTAAGCCATTTTAAGAAGGCAGGCCCATGTCCAGGTGGAAGATTCACTGACCACGATCCTGGCTATAAACCCAGAAATAGCCCCATCTGCCAATGGACTGAGATACAGCCCTATTTGGCCTAGGTCCTCCCCACAAGCACCATCCATCAAGGGACTCAGGAGGAGACACCCCTGCCCATGCCTCAGAAAACAGGCTGGCTGACCTGGGTCCTGACTATGGACCCTAAAGCAGTCCATGATCCAGCTTCAGTCCTTCTCAGCCATGGTTCAGGAACTGTCTTTCCAGGGCAGTCCCCCGGAGGCAGTCCCACTGACTTCAGTTCAACTGCAGGTCCTGAAGCAGCCGTGTGACCCAGCTCCAGCCTGCTTTGGGGATTAGTTATTGGATCTTTATTAGTTTCCTTTGATGGTGTCATTTTGCCTCTTTCTTCATGATTCATGTAGCCTTGCCATTTGTATCTGCGCATTTGAAGGTGCAGTCACTTCTGCCAGTAAAAGCAGATAAAGACTTTCTCTTGTCAAGTCCCCAGATAGATTAAACCCCAGTCACAGCTGTGGATCCTGAAACAGCCATGTGACTCAGTTCCAGCCCCTCTCAGCTAACATTTGGAGCCATCACCGCTTGTCCAGGGACCCATCCCAGTGACCTAGTAGGAGTCCTGCTAGAGACTTGGAGGGAGCCACATGCATCCATTTACCTGGTAACAGGCTCTCTGTCTAAGGATCCAACTGTAGACCCTTGAGGAGACACTTGGGACCAGAGCCAATTAGAGGAATAAAAAGGAAAAAAGAATTTAAAAAGTGACAAAAGAATACAAGACACATGGGACACCACTGAATAAATGTGTGCATTATGCAAGTCCCAGAAGAAGAGAAAAAGAGAAAGGAGTAGAAATCTTATTTAAAACAATAGTGGCTGAAAAGTTCCCAAATCTTGGGAGGGAAGTGAATATCAAGACTCATGAAAGCTCAAAATTCCCAAGCAAGATCAATCCAAAGAAGACTATTCCAAGACACATGATCAAATCATCAAAAATCAAACACAGAGAAAATTTTGAAAGCAGCAAGAGAAACTCTTCACATACAAGGGACCTCAATTAGGCTATCAGAGATTTCTCAGCAGATATATTCAAAGTGCTGAAAAAAACAAAAGCGAAATAAAAAACAAAACCCTGCCAACCAAAATACTAATCCCAGAAAAGCCATCCTTTAACAAAAAATGCTAAAGGGAGTTCTGCAAGTTGAAACAAAAGGATGCTAAGTAGCAACATAAAAATATATGAAAGCAGAAAAGTCACTAGTAAAAGTAAATACATAGTCAAGTTCAGAATACTCTAATACTATAATAGCAGTAGGTAAATCATTTTCACTTCTAGTATAAAAGTTAAAAGACAAAAATATAGCCAGGCGCGGTGGCTCATGCCTGTAATCTCAGCACTTTGGGAGGCCGAGGCAGGCAGATCACCTGAGGTCAGGAGTTCAAGACTAGCCTGGCCAACATGGTGAAACCCCATCTCTACTAAAAATAAAAAAATTAGTCAGGCGTGGCAGCACATGCCTGTAATCCCAGCTACTCAGGAGGCTGAGGCACGAGACTCACTTGAACTCGGGAGGCAGAGGTTGTAGTGAGCCAAGATCATACCACTGCACTCCAGCCTGGGCAACAAGAGTGAAAATCTGACTCAGAAAAAAAAAAAAAAAAAAAGACAAAAATATTTAAAATAGCTACAGTTACAATAATTTGTTAATAGACACAATAAAATGATGTTAAGTGTGACATCAGTAGCATAAAATGCAAGGTAGAAGAGAGGTAAAAATGTAAAGTATTTGTATGCAATTGAAGTTAATTTGTTATCAGGTTAAAATAGACCATTATAACGATAAAATATTTTATGTAATCCTCATGGCAACCAAAAAGAAAAAAATCTAGCAGATACATAATGGATAAAAGGCTACAAAATCAAAACATAGTACTACCAAAAAATTAAATCACAAAGAAAGACAGTAAGAGAGAAAGAAAGAAACAAAGGAATTACAAAGCTGTCAGAAAACAATTAACAAATGGTAATAGTAAGTCTTTACCTATCAAGAATTACTTTAAATATAAATGGTTTAAATTCTGCAATCAAAAGACACAGAGGGGTTGAATAGATTTTAAAAATAAAACAAGGCGAGGCGCAATGGCTCATGGCTGTAATCCCAGCACTTTGGTAGGCCATGGCAGGCAGATAACCTGAAGTCAGGAGTTCGAGACCAGCCTGACCAACATGGAGAAACCCCATCTCTACTAAAAGTACAAAGTTGGGTGTGATGGTGCATGCCTGTAATCCCAGCTACTCAGGAAACTGAGACAGGAGAATGGATTGAACCCGGGAGGCAGAGGTTGCAGTGAGCTGAGATCGTGCCATTGTACTCCAGCCTGGGCAACAAGAGCAAACTCCATCTAAAAAATAAAAAATTAAGAAAAATAAAAAATAAAACAAGATCCAATAATATACTGACTACAGTAGACTCACTTTAACCTACATAGGCTAAAAGTGAATGGATGGGAACATATATTCTTTGCAAATAGTAACCACAGGAGAGCAGAAGTGGCTATATTTATATCAGCCAAAATAGACTTTCAGTCAAAATCTGTCACAAGAAACCAAGAAGGTCATTATACTATGACAAAGGAGTCAATTCATCAAGAGAATATAAAAATTATAAATATATATGCACCCAATGTCAGAGAAACTAAACATATAAAGGAAATATTAACAAGACTAAAGAGAAAAATAGCAATACAATAATAGGAGAATTCAATATGCCGCTTTTTTTTTTTTTTTTTTTTTTTTTTAATTTCGAGACAGAGTCTTGCTCTGTCACCCAGGCTGGCTGGAGTGCAGTGGCGCGATCTCAGCTCACTACAAACTCAGCCTCCCGAATTCAAGTGATTCTCATGCCTCAGCCTCCTTAGTAGCTGGGATTACAGAATTGTGCCACCATGCCCAGCTAATTTTGGTATTTTTAGTAGAGACAGCGTTTCACCATGTTGGCAAGGCTAGTCTCAAATTCCTGACCTCAGGTCATCTGCTTGCCTCGGCCTCCCAAAGTGCTGGGATTATAGGCATGAGCCACCATGCCTGGCCATATGCCACTTTCAACAATGGATAGATCATTCAGACAAAAAATCAATAAGGAAACGGTAGACTTGAATAATACTATAAACCAAATGGACTAACATACACATATGGAACATTCCACTCAACAGCAGCAGAATTCACATTCTTCTCAAGAGCAATGGAACATTCTCTAGGATAGATCATATATTAGGCCATAACACAAGTCTTAACAAATTAAAGAAGACTGAAATCATATCAAGTATCTTTCATGAAATCAATAATATAAAACTATAAATTAATAACAAAGGGCAAATTGGAAAATTCACAAATAGTATTAATAAAAATTAAACAACATGCTCTTGAACAACCAATGGGTCAAAGAAGAAATAAAAAACTATCTTCAAGCAAACAGAAATAGAAACATAACATACCAAACATACGGGAGGCAACAAAAGCAGTTCTAACAGAGCAATTTATAGAGATAAATACCTAAATTTTAAAAAGAAAGATCTCAGAGCCAGGTGCAATGGCTCATGCCTGTAACCTCAGCAGTTTGGGAAGTCGAGGCAGGCAGATCACTTGAGGTCAGGAGTTCAAGACCAGCCTGGCCAACATGGTGAAACCCCATCCCTGCTAAAAATACAAAAATCAGCCAGGCCTGGTGACAGGCACTGTCAGGAGGCTGAGGCAGGAGAATTCCTTGAAGCCAGAAGGCAGAGGCTGCAGTGAGCTGAGATTGTGCCACTTCACTCTAGACTGGGCAACAGAGTGAGACTCTGTCTCAAAAAAAAAAAGGACAAACTAAGCCCAAAGTTAGCAGAAGGGAGAAAAATAACAAAAATTAGAGCGGAAGTAAATGAAATAGAGAACAGAAAGACAATTTAAAAGATCAAAGAAACCAAGAGTTGGTTTTTTAAAAAGATAAACAAAATTGACAAACCTTTAGTAAACTAATCAAGAAAAAAAGAAAGATGACTCAAAAAGTTACAATCAGAAATGACAAAGGAATAGTTACAACTGATACCACAAAAATACAAAAGATTAGGTGGGTTCTACCAAACAGAAAAGAATAAACACCAATTCTTCTAACACTTTTCTAAAAAAAAAATTAAGAGGGAGGAACATTTACAAACTCATTTTACAAGGCCGGTATTAACCTTGCATCAAATTTGGATAAGAACACTAAAAGAAAAGAAACTTGCAGGCTAATACTGAACATAGATGGAAAAATTCTCAATAAAATTTTTGCAGGCTGAGGCCAGGCACAGTGGCTCACTTGGGGATGCCAAGGTGGGCAGATCACTTGAGGCCAGGAGTTTAGACCAGCCTGGCCAACATGGTGAAACCCCATCTTTACTGAAAATACAAACATTGGGCCAGGCGTGGTGACTCCCACCTGTAATCCCAGCACTTTGGGAGGCCGAGGCGGGCGGATCACCTGAAGTCAGGAGTTCAAGACTAGCCTGGCCAATATGGTAAAACTATGTCTCTACTAAAAATACAAAAGTTAGCTGGGTGTGATGGTGCACACCTGTAATCCCAGCTACTTGGGAGGCTGAGGCATGAGAATAGCTTGAGCCCAGGAGGCAGAGGCTGCAATGAGCCGAGATTGCATCACAACATTTCAGCCTGGATGGCAGAGCAAGACTCTGTTTCAAGAAGCAAAACAAAACAAAACAAAACAAAACAAAACAAAACAAAAATTGGCTGGGCGTGGTGATACATGCCTATAGTCCCAGCTACTTGGGAGGCTGAGACACAAGAATCGCTTAAACCTGGGAAGTGGAGGTTTCAGTGAGCTGAGATTGCACAATGGCACTCCAGCCTGGGTGACGGAGTGAGACTTTGTCTCAAAAAAATTTAAATTAAAAAAATATATATTAACTGGCTGAATTCAACAGCACATTAAAAGGAGCATACACTATGGTCAAGTGGAATTTATCCTTGGTGTGCATGGATGGTTCAACGTACACAAATCAATAAATGTAATAAACCACATTAACAGGATTAAGGTAAAAATCATATGATCATTTCAATTGATGAAGAAAAAGCATTTAATATCCTTTTATGATAAAAATTCTCTACAAATTAGGTATAGAAGGAATGTACGTCAACATAATAAAGGTCATATATTACAAACACACAGGTAACATCATATTCACTGGTGGAAAACTGATAGCTTCCTTTCTAATATCAAGAACAAGACAAGCATGCCCACTCTCATTACTTCTATCTAACATAGTACTGGAAGTCCTAGCCAGAGCAATTAAGCAAGAAAAAGGAGTAACAGCCATCCAAATAGGAAAGGAAGAAGTGAAATTGTCTCCGTTTGTGGATGACATGATCTTATATGTAGGATACCATAAAACTCCTCCAAAAAAAACTGTTGGAAATAATTTTAAAATTCAGTAAAGTTCCAGGATACAAAATCATCATACAAAAATCAGTTGCATTTCTATACACTAATAACAAACTATCTGAAAAAGAAGAAAACAATCCCATTTATAATAGCATGAGAAAGAATAAAATACTTAAACCAAGGAGGTGTAAGATTTGTACACAGAAAATTATGACACTGATGACAGAACTGAAAGAAGACACAAATAAAATGGAAAGATATTCTGTGTTCATGGACTGGAAGAATTCATATTGTTAAGCCAGCCAGACTACCCAAAGTACTCTATAGATTCAATGCGATCCCGATGAAAATTCCAATGACATTTTTCACAGAAATAGAAAAAAACTATCTGAATATTTATGTGGAACCACAAAAGACCCTGAATGGCCAAAGCAATTTTGAATAAGAAGAACAAAGGTAGAGGCACACTTTTCTTGATTTCAAATAATATTACGAAGCTATAGTAATCAAAACAGTATGGCAATGGCATAAAAACAGACACATAGACCAATAGAGAGCCCAGGAAAAACTCCATGCATATATAGTAAACGAATCTTTGATAAGGGCACTAAGAATACATAATAGGGAATGGATCATCTCTTCAATAAATGGCCTTGGGGAAACTGAATATTCTAATGCAAAATAATGAAAGTGGACCCTTATCTTACATCACACACAAAGTTAACTTGAAATGGACTAACTTTTCCACTAGTTAGTCCATTTCAAATTAACTGTGTATGTGATGTAGTCCCAGCTACTCGGGAGGCTGAGGTAGGAGAATCACTTGAACCTGGGAGGTGGAGGTTGCAGTGAGCCAAGATCACACCACTGTACTCCAGCCTGGGTGACAGAGCAAGACTCCATCAAAAAAAAAAAAAAAAAAATTACAAAAATTAGTAAGACATGGTGGTAGGAAGCTGAGGTGGGAGGATGGCTTGAGCCTGGAGGAGGACGTTGCAGGCCAGGCACAGTAGCTCACACCTATAATCCTAGCACTTTGGGAGGCTGAGGTGGGCAGATCACTTGAAGTTAGGAGTTCAAGACCAGCCTGGCCAACATGGTGAAATGATGTTTCTACTAAAAATCAAAAAAAAAAAAAAAAAGTGTCCAGGCATGGTGGTGCACACATGTAATCCTAGCTACTTGGAAGGCTGAGAGGGAAGGATTACTTGAACCTGGGAGGTGAAGGTTGCAGTGAGCAGAGATCGCACCACTGCACACTCCAGTCTGAGCGACAGAGAGAAACTCTGCTTCAAAAAAAAAAAGAAAGAAAGAAAGTCAAGCTATTGGAGAAACTGGACAGCAGTGTAAGTGTGAAATGTCTTAGAGAAGAATATTGTGTTGGAATGGCCACCATATATGACCTGAAGAAACAGAAGGATAAATTATTGAAGTTCTATGCTTAAAGTGGTAAATAGAAGTTATGAAAAATGGAAAAGCATAAAGCTAAAAATGAAGATCTCGATTATGTATTGAAAGAATGGATCTGTCAGCATTGCAGTGAACACATGCTACTTAATGGTATGCTGATCATGAAACAAGCAAAGATCTATCAACAATGAACTGAAAATTGGAGGGAGCTGTGAATATTCAATAGGCTGGCTGCAGAAATTTTTAAAAAGATATGGTATTAAATTTTTGAAGATTTTTTGTTGTAAAGCATCTGCTGATCACAAAGCAGTAGAGAAATTCATTGATGAATTTGTCAAGGTCATCACTGATGAAAATCTGATGCCAGAACAAGCTTGTAATTGTCTAAGTCCATTTTGTGTTGCTATAAAGGAATACCTGAGGCTGGGGAATTTACAAAGTAAAGAGGTTTATTTGGCTCATGGGTCTTCAGGCTGTACAAAAAATACGGTGCCAACATCTGCTTCTGGTGAGGTCCTCAGATTGCTTCCCCTCATGGTGGAAAGTGAAGTGAGAGCCAGCTTGAGCAGAAATCACATGGCAAGAGAAGAAGCAGGGGTGGGGGAGGTCCCAGGCTCTTTTTAGCAATCAGCTCTCTAGTAGAGTGAGAACTCACTCATGCCTTTTCCCCTCAGGGAAGCCATGAATCTGTTTATGAGGGATCTGCAAACCCCCGCCCCACACTGCCTGACTCAAACAGCTCCCATTAGTTCCCACCTCCAACACTGGTGATCAAACTTCAACATAAGATTTGGAGGGGACAAACATCCAAACTGTAGCAATAATGCTAATGAGACATCACTATTTTGACATTGTTGCCCCAGAAAGACACTAACCACTGCTAATGAGACAGCTTCTACAGGAATTAAGGATGCCAAGGACAGAATAACTATGCTGGGATGTTCTAATGCAGCAGGTATGCGTAAGTTACATAAGTGTAAAGTTGCTGAGGTAGGGAAAAGCTTGCATCCTCATTGTTTCCAAAAAGTGAATTTCATACCAATCTGTGATTATATTAACAAAAAGGCATGGATCACCAGGGATATCTTTTCTGATTGATTTCGCAAACAATTTGTACCAGTGGCATGTGTTCACTGCAGGGAAGCTGGACTGGATGGCAATTGGAAGATTTCATTATTCCTTGGCAACTATTATGCTCATTCTCATCCTCCAGCTGAAATTCTCATCAAAAATAAAGTTTACGCCATGTACTTTCCCCCAAATGTGACTCCATTATTTCAACCACATGACCAGGGAATTCTTAGGTAAGAGTAAATATAAAAACACTTTCTTAAACAGCGTGCTAAGAGCAGTGGACAGAGGTGTGGGTGTGGAAAGTTTTCAAAAGGAGTTTAGCTATATATGCTTTTGCAATGCTTGGTACACAGTGACTAAAGCCACTGGCCTGGCATAACCTGTGTCCTGCAATTATGTTCAGTGATGATGATGAACAAGACAGCGACTCTAAAGAATTCCATATGTCAAGTGAGAATAAAATGATGCCCGACCTCCTTATATATGCAAAACATATACCTTCGGAGTCTCTAAGTAAGCTGGAAGAAGTGAATATTGAAGACATTTTTAACATCAATACTGAGGCTCCAGTTGTTCATTCACAGATTTATGGTAAAATAGTGAAAATGATTCTGAATCAAGGTGATTGTGATCATAGTGATGATGAAGATGATGATGTTAACACTGCAGAAAAAGTGCCTACAGACGACATGGTGAAAATGTGTGATGAGCTTATTAAAGGATTTGAGCAGTGTGCATTCATAATAGAACAAGAAATAATGTCTGTTTATAAAATCAAGAGAGACTTCTAAGACAAAAACCGTGGGTAATGAAGCAGATTAATCTGGAGGAAACACTTTAAAAAGCCAGCAGATGCCCCCTCATCCCTAGAGGACCCACTTCCTGGTCCTTCAACTTCTTTTGATGTTTCTTCTCACCTAAAAAAAAAGAAATACAGGCTGGGCGTGGTGGCTCGCGCCTGTAATCCCAACACTTTGGGAGGCCAAGGTGGGTGGATTACCTGAGGTCGGGAGTTTGAGACCTGACCAACATGGAGAAACCCCATATCTACTAAAAATACAAAATTAGTTGGTCAGAGTGGCATGTGCCTGTAATCCCAGCTACTTGGGAGGCTGATGCAGGAGAATCACTTGAACCTGGGAGGCGGAGGTTGCGGTGAGCTGAGATTGCGCCATTACACTCCAGCCTGAGCAACAAGAGCTAAACTCTGTCAAAAACAAAAAAAAAAAAGGAAGGAAGGGGAAAGAAAGAAGAGAAAAATAAATACAGTGTACAGTTGTAATTTTTGAAACGCAGCATTGTAGACAGAGAAGCAAAAACATTTGCTTTGTTTGTCATTGTCATTGTTTCACAGCTGATACGGGTATTCTGGTGATGCCACTGTGCTGCTTAGTTACCCTGAACACATTATTTTTTCACTGTATTAATGATATGTCACATTTTTTATTGTTAAGTACTTATGTTTGAATAAATCTGAGGAAATGATTGCTTATTGGTAGCATATAAATTCAGTCAGGGATGATGATGATGCCAAACAACCACAGATTGTCCACATGGGTGGCTGAGATCGTGACACCTGTGCTTTCTGATGGTTCCGTGTACACAAATTTTGTTTCGTGCACAAAATTATTTAAAATATTGTATAAAATTACCTTCAGGCTATGTATATAACGTTTATATGAAAAGTAAATGAACTTTGTGTTTAGACTTGGCTCCCATCCCTAAGATATCTCATAATCTGGAAATATTTCAAAATCTGAAATCCAAAACACTTCTGGCCCCAAACATTTCAGATAAGGTATATTCAAGCTGTATCTGCACTCCCATTCTCATTGAGCATTATTCACAATAGCTAAGATATGGAAATAATTCAAGGGTCTGTCAACAGATGAATGGATAAACAAAATGTTATACACACACACACACACGTGCACACACAGACACACACACACACGCACGCGTGCGTATTGGAATATCATTCAGCCATGAA
Source organism: Piliocolobus tephrosceles (assembly GCF_002776525.5). NCBI lineage: Eukaryota > Metazoa > Chordata > Mammalia > Primates > Cercopithecidae > Piliocolobus > Piliocolobus tephrosceles. The sequence continues at coordinate 35,248,477 of NC_045434.1, forward strand.
AAAGGAGGAAGATCCCACGATTTGTGATAACAGGCTTTAACCTGGAGGAGATTATGCTGAGTGAATTAAGCCAGATATAGAAAGACAAATACTATATTATCTCACTTATATGTGGAATCTAAACAGGTCAAACTCATAGAAGCAGAGAGTAGAATGGTGGTTGCCAGGGGGCTGAGGTGAGGGGGAAGGGTTGTGGAGGGAGATGTTAACCAAAAGGTACAAACTTTCAGTTCTAAGATTAATAAATCCTGGGAATTTACATACAGCATGGTGACTATTGCATCCTTTTTTTTTGAGACGGAGTCTTGCTCTGTAACCCAGGCTGGAGTGCAGTGGCGCAAACTCAGTTCATTGCAACCTCTGCCTCCCGGGCTCAAGTGATTCTCCCACCTCAGCCTCCCGAGTACCTGGGACTACAGGCATGCTCCACCACACCCAGTTAATTTTTGTATTTTTAGTAAATGGGGTTTCACCATGTTGGCCAGGCTGGTCTCAAACTCCTGACCTCAAGTAATCCGCCCCCCTCAGCCTCCCAAAGTGCTGGGATTACAGGCGTGAACCACCGCACCCGACCTATTGTATACTTGAAATTTGCTGTGTGCATAGATCTTAAGTGTTCTCACCACAGGTGACAATGTGAGGTAATGGATATGTTAATCAGCTTGATTGTGGTAATCATTTCACTGTGTATGTATACATATAAAAACATATATATATTCAAATCTTTATTATGCGGATAAAATCACATTGTACATCTAAGAGATATATAATTTTTATTTTTCAGTTATACCTTAGTAAGGCTAGAAAAAGTTAAACCCTTTTTCAAAATAAAAAATTAAAGACAATAACATGTAAATGCTCATTTTAAAAATCAGAAAAGTAGATATAAGAAAAAAAGAAAAGTATCCGTAGTCCTACCATCCTTCACCTTCAAGTCTTTGCTCAAATATCACTTTCTTGGTGAGGATTTTCAGGACATCTGGTTTAAACTTGTTGCACTACCACCTCCACATACACAAATGCCGGCTTCTTCTGATCTTTAGCACTTCAGGATGTGTGAATCCCTGTTTAATTTATGTCTTTGTTCATTGTCTATCTCCCTACCCAGAATTTAGGCTCCATGAGGTCAAGGACTTTGTCCACTTTGTTCACTGTTTTATCCCCGTGCCTGTACATTGTTGGCCTTCAATAAACATTTGTTGGGTGAATCCAAACACAAGTACTGTTAACATTTAGACTTAGGTCTTCTAGTTTTCAAGGCAGCGAGTTTTACTATTTTTTAACAGGATGGAACACTAACATCTATTAAATGCCAGGCACTGTGCTGGGGATTTTACATACTATGTTTCATTTTATCTCTCAAAAACCCTCAAAAATATTATCCCTGATTTACAGATTAGAAAAACAAAAGCTGAAATATATTAATATGCTCAAGTTCACACCCTAGCAAATTGAAACTGGATTCAAATCAAAATCCATGACTCTGCAATTTTACTGCATCATTGTCCTCTATATAGTTGTATTCTAGCTGTTTCTGTATTCATATCTATCTTTTCCCACTTAGTTTTATATCCTAAGTATTTCCTGACGTCATCACATTCCATTTCCTATTTTAATGGAAAAAGCTAACTGTGTAAATGAGGGTCATACTGGAGGTAGCAGTAATATACATTGGCTGAAGGTCATAAACATCTATCATTTAAGTGTTTCATTATGAACTTTCCTAAAAATCATATTTAATCTAACCTTTGTGCTTTTGTCCAAAAGCCCATCCCTACTCCTGTCTACCTACCCATATTTTTATTACTTGAAATTCTCAGATTCAACCTAACCACTTAAGCTTTTTGTTTTTTAGGGAGGTTATTTACAATAAGACACAAGATTCACTCACAGATTTGAAGCTGAACAGTTAAGCCTTGAAAAAGACGTGTTTTCTGGGCCTTGGTCACTGGGGCTCGCTTACCATCCCCTGCCTTTGAATTTCTGCCTGTTGGCATCATCCTCTCAGACTAGCTTTGAAGACATAGCTGCCTTGGGCACATATCCTTGCAGCTCTCTGACTAGAGAGAAAAGGAATATCTTTCTTCTGCTTGAGTTTGAAAGTAAGTGGTAAAAAGACACTGAATGACCTGAGTGGGACTTTGTGCCTATCCAGGGACCAGTCAATGTGCCCAGAGGAAAGAAGAAAACTGATTAACTCAACTTGAGCATGTGCCGTACCTCTGAAGTACTTCATGATTAGTAGCCCCCACATGGTTTTAAGGAGCATTTGCCAGAAAAAAAAAAAAATGCCTGTTCTGTACAGACAAAAGGTTGAATGCCTCTCTATAGGACCCGGTCAAATCCTGTCTCCTTTCTTGATGACTTCCTTCATTATGAGAAAAGGTTCATGGAGCGCCTACCATGTGGTAGGCATTGCTAGATTCTGGAGGCATCCATGTACTCATTCGGTCAATCAACAATTTTTATTCAGCGCTTTCTGTACCAAGTACTGTGCTAAGTTGCTGGGGGACACAGCAGTGAGGAAGACAGACGAGATCTCTGCCCTCTCAGAACTTGTGTCATGTCAGCCGGGCATGGTGGCTCATGCCTGTAATCCCAACACTTTGGGAGGCTGAGGCGAGCAGATCACCTGAGGCTGGGAGCTTGAAACCAGCCTGGCCAACATGGAGAAACCCTGTCTCTACTAAAAATACAAAAAAATTAGCTGAGTGTGGTTGCGCATGCCTGTAATCCCAGCTACTCAGGAGGCCGAGGCAGGAGAACTGCTTGAACCTGGGAGATAGAGGTTGCAGTGAGCCGAGATCGCATCACTGCACACCAGCCTGGGTGACAGAGCAAGACTCTGCGTCAAAAAAAAAAAAAAAAAAAAAAAAATGTATGTAGGGACAACAGTCAATAAACAAGTAGATAAACTAAACAATTACAGATTGTGAGAAGAAATAAGAGATGAAAAGCGTACCTTATTAAGAGAATGATGAGGGTGGGCATGGGGGAGGGTGTCTGCTTGGGTGGTGAAGGCCAGGCTCTCTGAGGAGCTGATACTAGAAAGCTTAACCAACCCATATGTCCTCCTTTTGAAGCCCTCACAGGCCTTAGCATAGAGGCTGAGCATGTGAAGTTCTGCTAAAGTGAATGGGAAACTAGGAAAATGAAAAGAAATATCTAGCTTACTGTAAAAGTAAAGAAATACTTTTTGAAAATTGAAATCTGTTGGGTAAAGGTCATACTCTCTTAGAGTTTTTGAAAAAAAAAACACATCATTTAACAGTCATTAAGAAAAAATGTGTGACCACAGGAACTGCAGAGTTCATAGGACTTCAATACATATTTCAAAACAAGCCTCAGAAATAACAATCCAATGTGTCATTGCTATACAACTCCTTGAAAAATAAATCCACAACAAAAGGAAAAAATAAAACTATTTTGCAGTCCAGATATCTAAGTACTAAAGAACTTACAGGAGCCTCTGAAAATCCAGTAGGCATGTTTATGTTTTTATGATGACCGTCTCCCCTGGATAAATTTGTTTGTTTTTAGAAAGAACTAAAAACTTCTGTTTTGAGATTGCTCTGTACACATGCATGATATTCGACCATGCAGAGTCATGAACATTCTCTGTCTATACATTCACATACATAAAGGCAGGGGGATATGGAAAGGATATGGATTTAGTCAGATAGAACTGAGTCCCAATTCTGGTTCCAGTACCTTTTTTTTTTTTTTTTTTGAGAGAGAGCCTCACTCTATCGCCCAGGCTAGAGTGCAATGGCGCGATCTTGGCTCACTGCAACACCCACCTCCCAGGTTCAAGCAATTCTCCTGCCTCAGCCTCCTGAGTAGCTGGAATTACAGGCACCCGCCGCCACATCTGGCTATTTTTTGTATTTTTAGCAGAGACGGGGTTTGTCATGTTGGCCAGGCTGGTCTTGAACTCCTGATCTCAGGTGATCCACCAGCCCCAGCCTCCCAAAGTGCTGGGATTAAAGGCGTGAGCCACTGCGCATGGCCTGGTTCCACTACTTATTAGCTGCGTGATTATTTAAAGTTATTTAACTTTTCCAGGCCTCATTTTTCATCTGTGAAATAGAGATAATAATAACTTCATAGAGTTTTCTGAAATTTTCATTAAATCAGATGTGTTGAATGCTAGATAGATGTATTGAATGTGAAACAGAGTCAACCTCTAATGAATGTTATTTATTTATTTATATATTTAAGGTTTACTTATTTACTAGGCCTGGACAAGACATAATCTCATTTCTGTTACTCTTACGGTCTGTGAAAGAGCAAATTTAGAATATTTTGTTTGCTTCTGATTCTGATCACACTAGAAACATTAAATAACAACCACTACTATTTCATGAACATATCAGGAGTAAATTGGAACAAGTTCAGCTGTGAAATAATTTTGAGAGGGTTAAGTGTTTTTCTGCTCTTTCTACTTTAGCTCAGAACATACATGGGATATGTTTAATTATTCATGTTTAAAGGAAAGATCCCGAATAACTTTCAGTCAAACCGGCCTTTTCATAGGCCAGAGGGGCTTTGGCCATCTGTGTGAGTGTTGTTGCTTCTCCTAAGTTTTCTGCTCATTCCTGCATCTGTGATCTGGTTCAAGGTGCCTTTTTTTTAAAATTTTTTATTTGTTTCATTTATTTATTTATTTATTTGATACAGGGTTTCACTCCTGTCACCCAGGCTGGAGTGCAGTGGCACGATCTTGGCTCACTGCAAACTCCACCTGCCACACTTAAGCGATTCTCCTGTCTCAACCTCCTGAGTGTCTGGGACTACAGGCACAAGCCACTACACCTGGCTAATTTTTTGTTTGTTTGTTTGTTTTTTTAGAGATGGGGTTTTGGCATATTGCCCAGGCCGGTCTCAAACTCCTGAGCTCAAGTGATCCTCCCACCTTAGCCTCCCAAAGTGCTGGGATTACAGGTGTGAGCCACCGCACCTGGCCTCAGGTAATTTTTGACTGGACTGAACTTCATGTCTACTCATCTCAATTTCATTCATCCTCCTACCTAGTTATTCATGCTCCTTACCTTACTCATTCCAACTGCCGTCACTGCTTTGGTTTTAGGGAAAGGGGATTTCACAGTTCTTTTGTTCCATCAACAAACAACATTTACTCTTGAATGTCTCAAATTTTTCTTACCTTTTTATAAGCAGGAATTCCCCCTTAAATTGTCTCAGCCCATCTTTAAATCGTGCTGCCTCAAACATGGAGGCATGAAGTGTCTTATAGTTACTTATAGTGACTTGGTCCATGTTCCACCTAAAGTAGAAATCTTTAAAATATTCCTACTTGAGACAATGGGGCAATCAATACTTGAAGACATAGCCAAGTCCTTATGGGTAGCTCTAATCTTAAGAAAGGTTTTCTTTTCATTAAACAGTTCATACAGGCTATCTCTGGAGAATAGAGATGGAGGAAGGTGAAAGGCAGGAAAGGAAAGGGAAAGGAGAAAGATTTTCAAGTTTCATTATATGCCCTTTTGTTATGAATGTATTTTTTTCCCTTGTGGGTGAATTACTTAAATTTAATCAAACTCTGCATCCCCATAACCATCAGTACTAGAATTACACAGAGTAAATCTAACGCTTCCTCCAAATGACACTTTCAAATGTTAAACTACCTTGTCTTTTTCATGTCTATTCGTCTTTAAGCTAAGGACACTATTCCTTCAAATGTTCCTCATATAATGAAGCATATACCTTTGTTGGTTACCTCTTGCAGCGTTTATTTTTTTCTTCCCTTACCCAATAGCTCCTGATTTCTGAATGGGGCTCCATCTGGTTCTGGAGAAGCTGACTCTGCCCCTGGTCCAAGAGTGGAGTATATGACTTAGGCTAACGTTCCTCTTTCCTGGCCACAGAGATGTGTTCAAGGGGTGGGCACTTGACCTACACTAGTCCAGTCAGAACAAATCTCAGGAGTTGAACTAGAAATGCTAGTTTTAAAGTATGAGATGAAGATGAGGATGCATGGAACCTTGGGAATTGTTGACGTTTATCTTGGACCACAAAGGGAAGAGCCTACCTGAAAAAGGCACCAATATTCAAAAAGCAGGTGGAGAGATGGAGAGAAAAATCTGAGTACTTCTTGTATCATGTGAACTCCCAGAAAGGCCTTGTTTGAAGGCAGTTCTACTTTAGAATTATGTGATCTCAACTACAAGTCAACAAACTGTTTTGCTTAGCCCAGTTTGAGTCTAGTGTTTTGTTACTTGCAACTGAAAATATCCCAACTGGTATGTGTGAGATGGTTCTTCCCTGGAGTTGCCTGCCTTTGGACAGACTCCAGTTCGTCAGTGACCTGCTTACCAGGTTCCCAGAATACAACCTACTATTGTAGATGAGATTGACTATGGCAGGCCACAGAGGCTTTCTAATGAGCCTGGACCTGAGTGTATTGCTGTTATGTCTGAACTTGAAACTGTACTGGAATTTTGATCATCCCAATTCCAACGACTGTCACCAGAAAACTACCTATTTTACAAATCATTTGGGAACGCAAACCCTAAACACCCAGGAGCTTGCAGGAGAAAATAGAAAGTATATTTCAGAATATACTTTTGACTTGTTCCTTTTCTATAAAAAGTTCAAAGTCCCTTACGTTTCTGCTTTAGCTTTCAAAAAACAGAATTACCAACTCTTTGCATAGTTTAATTTTGACATGTGTATTTAACAAATTGCAGATTTTCAGAAGAATTACTATACATAAGTACTGTTAAAAAAAAAATTTCTAAGCAAAATAACCACCATGTTTTGCAACCATGTTGAGTGGTTGCCATCAGCGATGAAGTAAGAGCACCAGAGGTCTTTCCTGGGGAAGAACACAGCTCATGCACCCCCAAGAGGCCTCTAGGTTGACATTTCCTTGGTAACTTTACCAAGGTCCAGATTCTGGACCTCAGTTTGGGCAGGTCCATAAACTAGACTTTATGAGTGTATTCGCAGAGGTGCAGATTCAGTAGAACACTCACATGAGATGGACATGTAAATCAGAATGCCAGTGCTTTCATTTTTCAGTGGAGAAGACCTTGTGCAGGAGATAGATGACCTGCATCTCATTCAGAACATTCCCTTTCCTAGGGGTAGAAAATTGGAAAGCTGGATTAGTAATCAAGACAACTGCTGGGTGAGCATGGAACTAAGAGAGAGGGAGTGGATTGTCTTGAGGACTATTTCACCCAGGTCATGATGAGACTGTTAAAATATATCCTCGCACATGGGTGATAATATTTATCTAGGGGGCTGGGCACGGTGGCCCATGCCTGTAATCCCAGCACTTTGGGAGACCGAGATGGATGGATCACCTGAGGTTGGGAGTTTGAGACCAGCGTGACCAAGATGGGGAAACCCTATCTCTACTAAAAATACAAAAATTAGCTGGACATGGTGGTGGGCGCCTGTAATCCCAGCTACTTGGGAGGCTGAGGCAGGAGGATCACTTGAACCCAGGAGGTGGAGGTTGCATTGAACCCAGACCATGCCATTGTACTCCAGCCTGGGCAACAGAGCAAGACTCTGTCTCAAAAAAAAAAAAAAAAAAAATCTATCTAGGGGCCAAAGGGAATGTGGCATGGTCCACATTACCAAATTTTTCTTTGTAGAATGACAATAGCTAATACTTATTTATGGTAGTTCTTACCATGTGACCAATCACTATTCCAGACATCTTATCTATTAACTAACTTAATATTTGTAATAAGACTTTGAGACTTATGCTATCATTAGCCCCATTTTACAGATGCTAACACTGAGTCACAAAGGGGGTAAATGACTTGCTAAAAGTTGCATTGCTAATCAAATTGTAAAACTGGGATTCATAGGTAGCCTGACTCCAGAGTCCATGCCTTAAATTGCTATGCTATACTGCTTCTTGAATGCTGTGTTTTTCTGTGCTACACACTCATCTCTGCTGCTACATCCTACATAACACATTAACTACTTTATATCCTATTTGACACCACCTCTGTAGTTCTGAGTCCTGATAATGCTATGTCTCTGAAATATTTTCATCTGTATATACACACATACATGCATAAAATGTATGTGTATATATAATTTCATAAGAAAATATATACATGCATGTGTGTGTGTGTATAAAATCCTTTACTGTTGCCTCTATACATACCAACAAATATAAACAAAACTATGCTAGTATGGGCTGTTGGCTAGGAAAGGAACTTTGCTATATTGAACTGGACAGTGTGATGATAGTTGTTAAAATAGCATTCTGCCTATATTTAATCTTTCTCCAAAAAAGGAAATATTTAGTTTCAGAGAGGTATTACAGCAAGCAATATTAGAGAAGAATGAGGAACGTGCATTGGCCTTCTATCAGAATGTAATGCTCTAGTCGAAGCCAGCTGTTCCTGCACCAGGCCTAAGGCAGCACACCCTCGGCCACGCTGTCTCTGAATCTCTTCAGAAGAGTCAGGTTAAGTCTGGATTTTATTGAACTGATCCTATTCTTCCTTCATAAGGATTGTTTTAAAACCACTATAATCTTAAGAAATATTCCCTTGTTATTTTCTTTTTAAAAGTTACATTTAAAAAAAAAAAAGGCTAAAAATGTATGATTCAATAGTCTAAATGTATGAAAGGTAATTCAGTCAAGTCTTTTCCATGCCCAAACTCCTAACACTTGGTTTCCCTCCTGGGAGGCAATTATCAGTTCCTTCCTTACTTTTCCTTCCAGAGATATTCCATTATCGTTTCCTTTTATTGTCACTTTTTTCCCCAAGGAGATATGTAGTTGGGCCTTTTCAGCTTATATTGCCATACTTTCTTTTTCTTCTTTTCCTATCCCTTCTTTCAAAAGACAAGGTTAACCTCTTCTGCCAACTTTTCTTCTAAATGCCAATCTGCCCTTGGTTGATACTGGTTTTATCGTCTTCCAAATCCAGTTTCCGTTCTAGCTAGGAATAAGTTTGTATGCGACAGCTGGTGGTCCCAGTCACCGTCCAGTGAATGATGGATGGGACCAGGAGGAGCAACGGTTCCCTAATATCATTAATTACGAGATTTTTGTAAGCTCAAAATTCTAGAACTGACAGTTGCTTCCAACTGTTACCAGCTGTTAATTTGGCAGAGCTGTTGGGGATCTGAGTGCCTTTCTGCAAACAATCCGGGACAGCGGCTGGCTCACCATATATCTTCTTTTACAGGCTCTGTGATGGTCGATTCTGGATTTCTTGGGCTAGAATAATATCCTAAGCCCGTTCCAGAGTCCACATATCTATCACTAGCCATGTGACCTTGCAGGAGTAATTTACTCTAGGTACGTGGTTTCTTGTCTGTAAGATGAAGGAAATGGATGCAATAATCTCTCAACTTCCAGTTCTAAAAATTCCATAAGAATATGGGATCTGCTGTTACATAGTGAATGTAACCACAGTCCTTTTCTCTTTCCCCAAAAGTTAAAGCTTGAAGGAGTGAAGAATTTGACCATGATCTCGAAACAATAGCTGATGCGTCCCTGTGCAGTTTTAAAGCAACTGCTTAGGGGTTTCTGTTCTTCTGTTTTCTCCCAGCTGGTTTAAGAACTGCTTGGACTCGGGAAGGGGAACATCACACACTGGGGCCTATCATGGGGAGGGGGGAGGGGGGAGGGATTGCATTGGGGAGTTATACCTGATATAAATGATGAATTGATGGGTGCTGACGAGTTGATGGGTGCAGCACACCAACATGGCACATGTATACATATGTAACCTGCACGTTATGCACATGTACCCTAAAATTTAAAATATAATAAAAAAAAAAAAAAAAAAAAAAAAGAACTGCTTGTCCCATAGCTGAAAAAAGAAAAAAAGAAAAAAAATTCTGGCCCCACACACTGGCAAGTAAATTTTTTTGTTTTTTTTTTAGACAAAGTCTGGCTCTGTTGCCCAGGCTGGAGTGCAGTCGTGCGATCTCGGCTTAGTGCAACCTCTGCCTCCCAGGTTCACACCAATCTCCTGCCTCAGCCTCCCAAGTAGCTGGGACTACAGGCACCTGCCACCATGCCCAGCTAATTTTTTGTATTTTTAGTAGAAATGGGGTTTCACCGTGTTCGCCAGGATGGTCTCAACCTCCTTACCTTGTGATCCACCCACCTCGGTCTCCCAAAGTGCTGGAATTACAGGCGTAAGCCACCGTGCCCGGCCAGTAAATTTTTAAAATAATTTTTAGTTTTTATGAAAACAGAATTGTGGGCTGGGCACAGTGGCACCCTGTAATCTCAACATTTTGGGAGGCCGGAGTGGGTGGATCACCTGAGAACAGGAGTTCGAGACCAGCCTGGCCAACATGGCGAAATCCATCTCTATTAAAAATACAAAATTTAGCCGGGCATGGTGGCAGGCACCTGCAATCCTAGCTACTTGGGAGGCTGAGGCAGGAAAATTGTTTGAACCTGAGAGGTGGAGGTTGCAGTGAGCCGAGATCACACCATTGCACTCCAGCCTGGGTGACAGAGCAAGACTCTATCTCAAAAGAGAAAAGAAAAGAAAACAGCATTATGTATGTATGCATGTATTTTGAGACAGGGTCTCATCTCACTCTGTCACCCAGGCTGGAGTGCAATCTTAGCTCACTGCAACCTCTGCCTCCTGGGTTCAAGCAATTCTCCTGCCTCAGCCTCTGGAGTAGCTGGGATTACAGGGGCAGGAGTTTCACCATGTTGGTCGGGCTGGTCTCTAACTCTAGTCCTCAAGTGATCTGCTGGTGTTGGCCTCCCAAATGCTGGGATTACAGGCATGAGCCACCGCACCCAGCCAAGCATTAATTATTTTTAAAGTATGGAAAGGCAGTGGCAAAAGAGCAACCCCTCCTTTTTAAGATCCTCCTGCATAAAATCCAGTTAATCTATAATTCTCACCCAATTTGAATATTATTTTGAGTCTCCAAAGTGGCAGTTTTGCCATATGCTTGTTGAGTTAGATGCATCTCCCTACGAAAGGCCAACCTAGCTGCAGTGACCTGGCTTTTTGGGTGGCAGTACACTGGGTGCCGCATTTCCACGTAGGCACATTGGCTTGGTAAATTCTGAAACTCAGTTTTGTCAGGATGCTCAGAAGTGTCACGTTCTCAGCACTCAACTGCACAAACCAAACTCCCAAACTTCTGATAGTCTGATATTCAGTCCAGATTGACAACTTATCTATTTGCAATGGGAGATGTACTTTCTTCACAACCGGGATGCTCAGGCCTGCTGTCCAGGCACCACCTCTCCTATATCAAAGTACCTGGGGAAATTTTTTTTTATTCAGGAGATTTGAGGAGCATGGAATTAGTAAAAGACATCATATCCAGGCCCTGATAGATAGGATAAGATGACCAATTTCTACTCTACAAAAAGTTCTAGGCTGTAAGTGCTTCACATTTGATTCATTTGCTCATTCAGTGAACATTTACAAGCCCACTAGCAGATTTACCAGGCTATTAAAGCTTAAGTTTCATGGCCCTTGCTTACAAGGGCCTTTTCAAGGCTGTTGGAGGGGCCTTGATAATATGTTCATACATTCATACTTTTTGTAAGATTTGCAAAAGTAAGATATTTTACATGCAGTTGGTTAAGACTACTGTCTCGTGTGCCGACTTCCTCGGTCACACTTCGTCTTGAGTAGGGTGGCATTGGAGTATCTCAGGCATTTTGGGGATCTGGCAAATGAGAAGGTGAGTTGGAGCTACATTATGTTGGGGTTTAGAGGGCTGACTCCCCCATGTCAGAATGCCTTTGGGGAATGCTTCTGCTGCCACTGAGACAGCTCACCTGATATTGAGACCCAAGGATCTCAATGGTTAAAAAGCCAGATTGCGACATGAACATGTCCTGTTAGCATTGAAGGTAAGTGGAACGAAAGAGAAAGAAGATTTGAAATGTAGAGTCAGAAGCTAATCTGTGGGAAACCCTTCTAGCCTTCACATATGTAATGTTGCAAGTAGAACGTTCAGTAATCTTGAATGCCTATTCAAATTGTGAGTTTTCTCCCATCAGGAAGAAATTATGTAATACATATGGTTATCCAATACATACAATTAAAAACATGTCACATTTTTTTTTTCTTGATGAGAATGAGGAAGAGTAGAACTTACTAGAATCTATGTATTTGTATTGTAGTATTATAAACTATGAATATATTTGTGTGAAAAGTTAAGTATTTTATGCACCCCCATCATCAATAATTTAATTTTTTTTTTTTTTGGATCAGCCAAGCTAGAAGACTGCATTAGCTTCCACTTCTCTCTCTATAAATTGAAAATGGCAAGGATGTCATGGACCCAGCCTATGGTCACTTAAAAGCCAGCAGCATTCTCCTTCCACACACCCAGTGCTCAGGTCCAGGAAGCTTTGCTGAGACTGGGCCCCTGGTGCTGAGATCCTCACCCTTAGATACAACATGCAGCCAGCTTCTCCTGCTGCTTCCTGGAAACTGCTGTGGAGCGGTGTGACATTCCCCATGGCTCCTCTTTTCTCCATCCAGGGGAATTTCTGGAGAGAATTACCATTTCTCTCCAAAAGTAAAAAAAAAAAAAAAAAGAAAGAGAAAGAAAGAAGGAAGGAAGGAAGGAAGGAGAAAGAAAGAAAGAAAGAAAGAAAGAAAGAAAGAAAGAAAGAAAGAAAGAAAGAAAGAAAGAAAGAAAGAAAAGAAAGAAGGGAGGGAGGGAGGGAAGGAAGGAAGGAAGGAAGGAAAGAGAAAAAAAGAAGGAAGGAAGGAAGGAAAGAAAGAGAAAGAAAGAAAGACAGAAAGAAAGAAAAGAAAGAAAAAAAGAATTTGCCCTCTTCTCTTTCCTCTAGGACACTCTTCATAATTCTCTTCAAGGGCCTTGAGATTTTTACAAAACCAAAGAGGAGGCTTTAACTCTATTGCTGGTAAATTTTGCCTGGGAAGAATCCCCAGTCCCAGGAATGCTGCAATGGAAGATGTACTTTCTCCCATTGAGAGAAACTGGGAACCCACTCAAAATATGGAGAAGTGAAAAATATTGAAAATGCAAATTAATATGAATGGAATGAGGTAGAAGGTATTATGGGAGTAGAATATAAAATGGTGTGTGCGTGGTGAGATTTGACAGACACTGCCAAATTCTTGCTCTCTGTATTCCTTTGATTTGTTTTGTTTATTTTTCATTTGTATTTATTTACTTATTTATTTATTTTTATTTTTGAGACAGTTTCCCCTCTGTCTCCCAGGCTGGAGTGCAGTGACATGATCTTGGCTCACTGCAAGCTCTGCCTCCCGAGCTCAAACTATTCTCCTGCCTCAGACTTCTTTTCTTTTCTTTTTTTGAGATGGAGTCTTGCTCTGTTGCCCAGGAGTGCAATGGTACAATCTCAGCTCACCGCAACCTCTGCCTCCCAGGTTCAGGCGATTCCCCTACCTCAGCCTCTCAAGTAGCTGGGATTACAGGTGCCTGCCATCATGCCTGTCTAATTTTTGTATTTTTAGTAGAGACAGGGTTCCACCATTTTGGCCAGGCTAGTCTCAAACTCCGGATCTCAAGTGATCCACCCGTCTCAGCCTCCCAAAGTGCTGGGATTACAGATGTGAGCCACCACACCCAGCTCAGCCTCAGTGATCATGCCTCAGCCTCCCAAGTAGCTGGGATTGCAAGAGCACACTGCCATGGCTGGCTAATTTTTGTATTTTTAGTAGAAACAGGGTTTCGCCATATTGGCCAGGCTGGTCTTAAACTCCTGGCCTCAAGTGATCTGCCTGCCTCGGCCTCCCAAAGTGCTGGGATTACAGTCATGAGCCACTGCACCCAGCCTATTAATTTTTTGAGACAGGGTCTCACTTTGTCGCCTAGGCTGGAGTGCAGTGGCACAATCTCAGTTCGTTGCAACCTCTGCCTCCCAGGCTCAAGGACCCTCCCACTTCAACCTCCAGAGTAGCTGAGACTGCAGGCATGCACCACCACATCCAGTTAATTTTTGTATTTTTTGTAAAGATGGGGTTTGCCATGTTGCCCAGGCTGGCCTCAAACTCCTGGGCTCAAGCAATCCACCTGCCTTGGCCCTCAAGTGCTGGGAACACAGGCACAAGCTTTTGCTCCCAACCTGTTTATTTATTTTTTTAAAGACATGGGGTCTCACTATGTTGCCCAGGTTGGAGGGTAGTGAATATTCACAGGTGCCATTATAGTGCGCTACACTTTGAACTTCAGGTCTCAAGGGATCCTCTTAACTCAGCATTCTGAGTAGCTGGGACTACAGGCGCATACCACTAAGTCTGGCTGCATTCCTTTTAGAGAGGCTAAGCAGATCAGATCGTTCTCTTTCCAAGACCTTCTTTTTGCAAAGTCCACCACAACTGGTTAGTTTAGGCTTTGTTAGTTGCAAACAAACACGGAGGTTTGTTTAATCAGGATGACTTGATGCAACTGAGGATGACCTCAGGTCATCCTGATTAAATGTGAGGGTATTTTTGAACACTTGACTAAATCTTTAGTAAATATTGAGTGGATTGAAGAGAATACTAACTGTAAAAGGGATAGATAGATAGATAGATAGATAGATAGATAGATAGATAGATATAGGATAGATTGATAGACTAGATAGATAGATAGATTGGTAGATTGGGCTGGGCACAGTGGCTCACGGCTATAATCTTAACACTTTGGAAGGCAGGGCAAGTGGATCACCTGAGGTCAGGAGTTCAAGACCAGCCTGCCCAACATGGTGAAATCCTGTCTTCACTAAAAATACAAAAATTAGCCAGGCGTGGTGACGCATGCTTGTAATCCTGGCTACTTGGAAGGCTGAGGCAGGAGAATCGCTTGAACCCAGCAGGCGGAGGTTGCAGTGAGCCGAGATTGCATCACTGCATTCCAGCCTAGGCTACAGAGCCAGACTCCGTCTCAAAAAAAAAAAAAATAGATAGATAGATTGACAGATAAGATAGTTATCCTTTGCCCAACCTTCCACCTTCAAGTTTAAAAACTAAAATTTAACCTGTGAACCCCTCCCTGTACTTCCTTTTCCTTTCCCCCTCAGAGGCAAGGACTGTCCCAAATTTTGTAAAGAACATTCCTTTACTTTCCTTTGTAGTTTTTATCCCTAAACACTATATTGTTTACTTTTGCATGTATTTGAACTTTCTACAAATGAGATCATGCAGTTGGTATTCGTGTGTGACTTGCTCTTTTACCAAAATCATGTTCCTCAGATTCATGCCTATATTTGTAATTCATTGATTTTCACCACTGTATGGTATTTTGTTTTATGAAATATACCACTGTTGATTTATCCATTTTACTACTGATAAACACTTAGGTTGTTTCTTGGTTTTGGCTTTTGCAAATCATGCCACTCTGATCTTTCTTGTGCGTGTCTCCTAGTACACATGTGTAAGTTTCTCTGAGGTATTAATATTTATCTAGCAGTGGAATTGCTAGGTTATAAGATACATGCCTCTTCAACCTTATTAGATAATACTAATAGTTTTCTAAAATTATTGTTCCAATTTACATGCTTATTGGTTGTTTATGAGAGTTTCTTCCTGTTGCTCAATATACTTGTCAACACTTGATATTATTGTATTTTAGTTGTAGTCAAACTGGTTTCATAGCAGTGTCACATTGTAATCTTAACTTTCATCTTCCTGATTATGAAAAAAGTTAAGCATCTTTTCATGTTTTTACTGAGCATTCAGGTTTCTTTTGTGAAGTTCCTATTCTAATGTTTTTCCCGTTTTTATATCAAGCTTTGTAAGGGTTGTTTACATTCTTGTTATAATTATTTGCCGTTATGTTTTACAGATTTGTTCTCCAAGTTTGTGGCTTGTCTTTAATGACCAGGGTTTTAAATATATATATATATTTATTTAAAACTATTAACATTTTTCTTTTGAGTTTGTGATTTTAAAGTCTGGTCCAAGAAATTCTTCACTACACTGAGATTGTGAAGACATTACTTATTTATGTATTTCTTTATTTTTTGAGATGAAGTCTCACTCTGTCACCCAGGCTGGAGTGCAGTGGCATGATCTCGGCTCACTGCAACCTCCCCCTCCTGGGTTCAAGTGATTCTCTTGTCTCAGCCTCCCGAGTAGCTAGTATTACAGGTGTTTGCCACCACTCCTGGCAAATTTTTGTATTTTAAGTAAAGACAAGTTTTCGCCATATTAGCCAGGCTGGTTTTGAACTACCGACCTCAAGTGATCCACCTACCTCAGCCTCCCAAAGTGATGGGATTAAAGGTGTGAGCCACCGTGCCTAGCCTATCCTATATTATTTTCTAAAAGTTTTATAGTTTTGGCTTTTACTTTTAGGTATATAATCCACCTGGAATTGATTAGGGGGGTGAGGTACGGTATGAGGTAGAGGTCCAAATTAATTATTTCCTTATGGGTAAACAATTGTCCCAATACCACGTTGACTTCCCATGACCTGCATTGACAGTGCTGACAGTAATTCAGTTCTTCACATCTTTGTAGGTCTGTTTATAGGTTCTTTATTCTATTTTATTGGCCAATTTTTCTATTCCTGAACTAACACCACACTCCTAATTACTTCGGCTTCTTAGTAAGTCTTGTTGTCTCATAAGGCAGTTACCCCTACCCTACCTCCAACTATGTTTTTCTTCAGACTATTCTCAGCCACTTGTTCCTGTATATATATTCTTAAATTAGCTTATTAAATTCCGAAAGAAAAACAAAACAAAACCCTGTGTTGTCATTTTGATTGAAATTACATTGAATTTTTAGAACAATTTGGGTAGAACTTACATGCTTATGAAATTGGGATTTCTAAAACATAAAATAATATGTCTTTCCATTTTTATAGGCCATCTTTAATGATTTCAGTAAACTTAAAAACAATTTTTGATATATATTATACACTTCTGTTGTTACATTTATTTGTACGCTTTTTTTTTGGCTTAAACAATAGACATTTATTTCTCACAGTTTTGCAGGCTGGGAGTCTGAGATGAGGATGTCATGAGCTTTATTTTTCATGTTTTTTTTTTTTTTTTTTTTTGAGATGTCTTGCTCTGTCGCCCAGGCTGGAGTGCAGTGGCATGATTTCGGCTCACTGCAACCCCCACCTCCCGAGTTCAAGCGATGCTTCTGCCTCAGCCTCCCAAATAGCTGGGATTACAGGTGCGCACCACTACACCTGGCTAATTTTTGTATTTTTTAGTAGAGACGGAGTTTCACCATGTTGGCCAGGCTGGTCTCGAACTCCTGACCCACCTTGGCCTCCCAAAGTGCTGGGATTACAGGCGTGAGCCACCACGCCCGGCCAGTTTAGGGCTTCTAAGTAGAGTTGAAGCCACAGACCTCTCAAAGCCTAGATTCAGAAATCACACAGGTGACTTCCATTGTATTCTGTTGGTCAAAGGAAATCACTAGGAAAGCTCACTTTCAAGGGGAACAAAAATCGAGTGGACCTCTTGAAGCGAGGAGAAATAAAATACTTCACATTTTTCTAAACAATAACATAGCCTGTTTTCTTGACTTGCTGAAATTATGATCGATCATGGATGAACATTGAATTTTAGCCAAATCTTTTTCTTTACTTTTTAGAATAATCATGTGATCATTCTCATTTTATCTGTTGATGTGGTGAATTATATTAATCAATTTTCTAATGTTAAGGTATCTTATATTTCAGGGATAAATTCAACCTGCTGGAGTCAGTTATGAATAATTAGCTTGGTATTATATTTTTGCCACTGTGTTCATAATTGAGACTGAGCTTTTTATTTCTTGTTCTGTCCTTACTAGTTTTGATTCCAAGGGTATGTTAGCCAAACATTATAAATTATTCTCTCCTTTGCTATAATATAGAATAAGTTTTTTTTTGAAACGGAGTCTCGCTCTGTCGCCTAGGCTGGAGTGCATTGGCATGATCTTGGCTCACTGCAACCTCTACCTCCTGGGTTCTGGCAATTCTCCTGCCCCTGCCTTCCGAGTAGCTGGGATTACAGGTGCGTGCCACCACGCCCAGCTAATTTTTGTATTTTTTAGTAGAGACGGAGTTTCACCATATTGGCCAGACTGGTCTCCAACTCCTGACCTCGTGATCTGCCCGCCTTAGCCTCCCAAAGTGCTGGTATTACAATGTGGGCCACCAAGCCCAGCCTAGAGTAAGTTTTTAAATATTGGAGTGATGTGTTCCTTGAATGTTTGGCAGCAAAACTGGTGGAGGTAGTGGTGATGGCATATGTTTGCTTGGTTTGGTTTCGTTGGAAGATTTCTAAGTATCTTTTATTTTTTAAAATAGTAGATTTAGTTTCTTATATCTTCTTGAGGAAGTTTTAAGTTATACTCTCCAAGAAAGGTTCCCATTTTACCAAAGTTTTCAAATCTCTTGGCATGTTCATTTTTCAGGGTATTCTCTCATCTTTTACTGTCTGCAATATCTACAACATGGTCCCTTTTTCATTCCCAATGTTGTTTATTGATGTTCTCTTTTCTTTTTCTTGATAAGTTACCAGAATTCTGTTCATTTTGCTCATCTTTTCAGAAAACTTTGACTTTGTCGATTTTATCTAATGTAGTTTTCCCATTAGTTTCTGCTTTCTTAACTGAATTATTTCTTTTTTCTACTTTCTTTGGATCTGTGCT
Organism: Piliocolobus tephrosceles; assembly: GCF_002776525.5. NCBI lineage: Eukaryota > Metazoa > Chordata > Mammalia > Primates > Cercopithecidae > Piliocolobus > Piliocolobus tephrosceles. Next base: position 35,267,052 of record NC_045434.1, read on the forward strand.
GCTTTAGCTGTGTATTTAGCTCATTAACTTTCAAACTCCTTTTCTCTGAGTACTGCTGCAGTATTTTCATTATGATTCAATTACAAATATTTTCTCGTTTTCATTATTGTCTTTGCTTTCTGAGCTATTTCAAAATGTGTTTGTTAATTTTCAAATGGGTGAGTTTTTACTAGTTATCTCCTTGATATTTATTAGTAATTTAGTTGGACTATATGAATAGAATCAATAAATATGTTATCTGGCATAATATAGGTTATGACTATATAATTATATAGTCATAATCTATATTAATTGTGGCTATCTTTGGCTTATTTCTACCATCTTATTTTGTGCTATTTGTCTTGTTTTTTCTTCCACTGTGTTTTTTTCTATCTTCTCTGGTCCTTTTTTAGACTGATTGAATATATCTTTCTCCTTCCATCTCTTCTTTCTTATAATAATTAGGAAGTTATACACTCTAATCTTAATATTTTAGTGACTAAGACATTTTAGTCTGCATACTTAATTTATCAAAGTCTAACATTTATCAATACCTTTATTTCCCTCTTAAATAACATAAGAACATTTGAACATTCTATTTCTATTTATCCCTTGACTTACATGTTATTGTAGATGGGCACTTATTGCACTTATTCTTTATTGATTTTGAACCCCACAAGGTGTTGTTATTGTTTTATGTAGTTTAGATTTATGTTTACTCACATGTTTACCACATTTTTGCTCATTTCTTCTTGTATCTCAGACTTTCCATTTGAAATTATGTTACTTTTGCTTGAAATATATTCTTTAGAATTTTCCTCATTAAATTGGCAAACTCAAATTCTGGAAAGATTTTTTGCTGGCTATACAATTTTAGGTTGAAGATTATTTTCTCTTAACCCAGTGAAGATACGATTTACCACCTTCTGACTTTCACTGTTGCTGTTTAGTCTAATTTTCATTCCTTTGAAGATAATGTGTCCCGCCCCCCATCTTTTTTTGAGATCTCTTTCACTTTGCTGTTCTGCAGTTACACTAGATATGTAAATATGATTTTTAAAATTTGCATTTATCTTGCCTAAGATTTTTTAAAACCTCACACAAAGATGTGAAAGAGACCAAAATTGAAGAGGTAGTAGGGGGTCAGATTATGAAGGGTTTTGGAAGTCAGGATTTTATTCTCTACAGCTGTGATCTTCAAGCTTTGTAGCTTATGTACATTATATAAGAATTTTGAAAAATGTGTTCTTTTGCACATATTTAAGTTGATGTATACAGTTTTCATCATAAGGTTAAGTAAGTTGACTTCTTGCTAATAAAAAAGAACACATATTAAATATTTTATAAACTAGAATCAGGTGACAATTTACCAAAATTAGAATACTTTTATGATATGCCTTGACTATATCATATTTGATATATATTTGGACATAGCTATATGCTATTTGAAGTATACTGATGCACTTATCAAACAAATCATGCCAATTTTAAAATAAATCACAATTTTTACTAGTTTTATGAAATGCTTTTAAAATTTTATACTTTAAAATATTATAGTTTCATTTAAAAGAATAATAATTATTTGCCTGTACTGCTTCAAATGTTCTGAATTTCAACTATCCCAACATGAAACCAACACTGTTTCTAACTTCAAACTTCACTCTTAACAGAAATATAGGTAAAACATTAAAAGGTAGGAAGACCCACGGATTTAAGGTGCTTTGATTAATCATTAAGGAGGCGTCCCTGGAACCAATTGTCATTCCAGGTGGGGCCCTTTCAGGCTGCAATCTTGTCACAAAAGAAGTCTGAACAAATTCTACAAAGTCGCAAAGATTTTAGCTGCTGCCTGTGATACTTTTTCTCCCTGTCTCCCTCCCCTCCACCGCCCCTCACTTTTATATATGCACGCAATCCTGGATCTGCCACATTTACTTTTTGGAAAGGGAGTTATGCAAGACACAAGAATTTTTGCCCACAAACAGCTGCTTCAAATGGAAAGGGAGTGAGACCTTCTTTTTGGTGCAAAAATGATTAGTTATGGAGAGGTCCCAGTCTTAATTCCATTTGGAGGTGTGTCCAAATAACCTAATGAGCAGATCCTTCTCTGCTCTTTATTGTAATATTAAACAAGAAACTGACACAAGTTGGGTCATAGAGTTTTTTTCCACAGGCACATGTAAGCATTCCATGTTGTATTGTTGCAATATTGTGAAATTCGTCTTTTTGAGAAAAGTACACACAGATCTTGGCGTATTTTACTTGAAAACAATAATTGTTACTATTAGTTATTTCCACTTTTTTTTCCAAAAATAGAATATGGGAAGAGTGGTGCTGTGGTAACTACAGATCTATAGAGAAGAATTTGACCAAGGGTATCCCAAAACAAGGTTTATTTTTTTTTTTTTTTTTTTTTTTTTTTGAGGCGGAGTCTCGCTCTGTCGCCCGGACTGGAGTGCAGTGGCCGGATCTCAGCTCACTGCAAGCTCTGCCTCCCGGGTTTGTGCCATTCTCCTGCCTCAGCCTCCGGAGTAGCTGGGACTACAGGCGCCCGCCACCTCGCCCGGCTAGTTTTTGTATTTTTAGTAGAGACGGGGTTTCACCATGTTAGCCAGGATGGTCTCGATCTCCTGACCTCGTGATCCGCCCGTCTCGGCCTCCCAAAGTGCTGGGATTACAGGCTTGAGCCACCGCGCCCGGCCAACCAAAACAAGGTTTAACACATGTTTTATGGTTAAGCATTAGCTACCAACAGTTATAGGTTGTATATTTGATATTATATATACTAACTATTAAGCAAGTGGAAGAGGTAAAACAATAGTGATTAAGAGTGTAAGCACAAAATCAGAGCTACTAAGGGATATTTTATTTTTCTGAGGCAGAGTCTCGCTGTGTTGCCCAGGCTGGAGTGCAATGGCACAATCTTAGCTCACTGCAACCTCTGCCTCCTGGATTCAAGTGATTCTCCTGCCTCAGCCTCTCAAGTAGCTGGGATTTCAGGAGTGCACCACCACGCCAAGCTAATTTTTGCATTGTTAGTAGAGATGGGGTTTCACCATGTTGGCCAGGCTGGTCTCAAATTCCTGACCTCAAGTGATCCACCCACCTCGGCCTCCCAAAGTGCTGGGGTTACAGGCGTAAGCCACCATGCCAGGCCAAAACTGAAATTTGAACCCAGACTGCCTGGGTTCAAATCTCAGTTTTATCCCTTATTAGCTCTGTGAACTTGGGTAATTTTCATAACCACTCTGAGCCTTAGTTTTCTCATCAGTGTAGAGGACTAAAATGTTATCTACCCCACATGACTATTTTAAGGATTACAGCAATGCCTGTTTCTTCACCTGTAAAATGGTTTCTTTCTCTTAAGATTGTGGTGAGGATTAAAAGAGTTATATGTGTACAATGCTTAGCATGAAGGCCTGGCTCATGGTATAACTTCAATAAGTTTATTTTATTAACAAGTAGGGAAATAAATCTGACTTAATAATATAAAATTAAATGTTTATTTTACTTTTGCATAGCATATTACAACCGAGAATTTGGAGATTTAGCACACTCTATTGATAGTGAATATGCTGAAAGAGAAACAGACAAAGCATTAACTTTGAAGAGAAAATTCCCTTGACATTTTTGTATTTCATTGCACAAAATACCAATTAAATGTAGTGGGAAATTATAGCAAAGACTTACAAAGACTTCAATGATTTTCAAATTTTTAAATAAAGCATATCTTGATTTTAGTTCTTTGTTCAACTCTATTATGGAAATGTAATGGCAATGCAGTTTCTCCCTTCTATCTTATATTAGTTCTCTGGTTTAGCTCTAGCTTGTTGAGTGGAAACATGATATGGCAAGACCATAAATTACCTATTAAAATCCAATTTTTTAAAATTATGTAATTATGATTCAGGGTTACTTGTTCTAGATTCTAAATGGCATTAAATTGGGTTTATACAGTATTAAAACATCCAGATTTTTAAAAAAGAGTCAGTCGACTAATTACCTATATTTTTGTAAGACACCAAAATAAATATTTTGAAACTTCTTTATGATTGAATGAATTTTTCACTTTTTATTTAGACATTTGTCATAGCCAATAAGGCATACACTAAGTACACAAAGTGTTTATCCTAAAGCTGGTTCTGGCTTTTTGAGTTATCCAATGTAAGCTATTATTTGTTTCTTTAATTTCCCTAATTTTCAAGCTAGAGATAACATTGAACATTATAGTAGACAGCTGTAGTTTTGATTGCCCAAAGCCATCCAACTTTATTAGAGCATGGCAGGGTTATCAGTCACAGTACTCTGCCACCTACTCCCCACATCACGGTGACAAGTAAATAAACTAGACCTGGCTAATCAAAGAAATCCAGCTCCTCAGGTCAAGTGATTGGCTCAGGGGTGGACACACAACCCCAAATGAGCCAATCAAAGTCCTCTACTGGTACTTTTCAACTGGAGTTGGGGTGGAAGCCTGTCCTCATTTTGAGATTTATGAGCTGGAAGGATGTGTTTCTAGGGTGCTATCTTCTCATCTGTAGAAATAGATGAGATCTACACACCAATAGAATATCTGGAAGATGGAAAGAGGGGGCTTAATGATATTGCTTGGGTCCCTAGATTTAGTTCATGTCTGACAATGTGTCCTTACATCCCAATACACATGTGTGTTTTACAGATCATTTGAATTGGTTCATGACACTTGCAACTTAAGGAGTTCTGGTAAGTACAGACATCTTTCTAATTTGTTCACAGATGTAACCATTAACTGTGAAAGTCAATACATTTACAATGAAGTATGTTAAAAACATGGTCCAAGTGTGACTTGAACCCAGGCAGGATAACACAGCAGTTAAGAGCCCAGGCTCTGGAGTGAAATTGTCTGCTTGCCTGTCTATCAAAAAACACCTGGGTCTGAAAAGCTGTTGTCTCTCTAGAGAGGATACATGCCCTCTGGTTGCCACAGAGAGAGCCTCAGCACACTAAGGCACCCGGTCTGATTTCCATTTACTATTGGCACTGACACTGCTGCCTGTATTATAGGTCTCTTATGAGAAATGTCAACCTTTTCTTGTAACTATTTCAAAACTGGGAAGAGAAAGATAGAATGGAGAATCAAGAAACATAGGAGATAACTTTTTTTCTGTGAATGGGAAGAACATTCCTATAGGTTGTGCCTGTGAGGAAAGAATCCAATCTAAACCACCAATGGTAAAGCCACCATTTATTCATTTTCATCACCTAATTAAGCACTGCAAAGCATTCTCTTTTTTTTTTTTCTTTTTCCTTTTTTTTTTTTTTTTTTTCTGAGACGGAGTCTCGCTCTTGCCCAGGCTGGAGTGCAGTGGTACCATCTCAGCTCATTGCAACCTCTGCCTTCCCAGGTTCAAGCGATTCTCCTGCCTCAGCCTCCCGAGTAGCTGAGATTGCAGGCACCTGCCACCATGTCCGGCTAATTATTTTGTATTTTTAGTAGAGATGGGGTTTCACCATGTTGGCCAGGCTGGTCTCAAACTCCTGACCTCGTGATCCATCCGCCTCGGCCTCCCAAAGTGCTAGGATTACAGGCGTGAGCCACCGCGCCTGGCCGCATTCTCATTTTTCACTCTGGCCTTGTGCCTGCCTGTCCCAGAATATCTTCTCTGACACTACTTAAATGTTTTTCACTTCTCTGTTATGCTGCTTAAGATGTGGAGACTCAGTTGGGTTAAGCATTTCATTTTAAAGAAGAAAATAGGCTTCTTTAAAATGAGCATCAGATCACAGGCTCCAGTATCAGACTGCATGGATTCAAATACCACCTCTACCAATGACTATAGCGTTATGACCTTGGGCAAGTCACTTAACCTCTCTGTGCCTCAGTTTCCTCATTTGTGGTATGCAGATAATAGCACCTCTCTCACAGGGTTGTTGAGAATCTAGAGAGTTGATACATGCTTAAAATAGTGCCAGGCACACAGGAAGTACTATGTAAATGTCAGCTCTTATTAAGCTTAGGTATTTACAGATCATTTAAATCAGATTTCCTTCTCCCTAATCTAGCTGAGGACAGCTTCACTGAAGGAGTGGAAGTTTGATGGGAGGATAAGGTGGGGGTAGGGTGAAGACCAGCGGGGTTATAGATGGAAGATGGGGGTGGAGGAGCAGTAGAATGGTGGGGTGGAAATGGAGAGGAGAGAGCAAGTTAGTAACTTTGTAGAGTGAAACAGGTGTGGGTTGGAGCCTTTGGGTCCCTAAAAGACATTAAGAAGATGGAAGAGAGGAAAAGGAATGGAAGTGGGAAGGTGCCCAGGTAAACAGCACATATTTCAAAGTTTTGTCTAGTGTTGACTTGCATCCAGAAAGGGAAAAAAATTCTTTTTCATCCCTCTTACCCTTGGAATGATACCATAATTTAACTACCTTTATGAATGAAGTAGATTGCTGTGGACAAAACTGAGATCCCAGCCGTCATTTATGATGTTGTTCCAACAGGAAAATAGTTTCTGAGTTCCAAATAACAAGCTTCTATGGTCTTTTGGAACAAGATCCATTTGTAAGTTGGGGCCTGCCTGTCTGCTGAGCGGGGAGGTTGCAGCTGGGCACGTCAGACAGAGAGCCAGCATTTCACAATTGAATAAACTGGAGCTTGCTGTGGTTGACTTGTCTGTACTAGTGACACAACTCCAGCTACAGCCCAGGTCCCCAGGTCTCTACAATTCTAATTTACTAGCTTTACCTTCATAACTAATGATGTTCAATGAAATAAGAATAGTGATGTGCATTTAATGGGCTGAAGAGCACAATATGCCACTGAAATGCTTACTTTTAAAAAGATAACAATCTGAATTTATGAACAGCATTGGCCAACTAGAGATTGGTAATTACAAGCTGTCTTGTCTTCATGAGCTGCATGGTGGGGGTGAAGCAGAGGCTGAGTGACATTTTGTCATTCTTTATAAAGGAATCAAAATATCAAGTAGGAGGAGGTGGAAGAAGGGAGGAAAATGGGGAGATCTTCAAGTCTCCTCCAAATGCAAGATTATTTTGTTTGACACTGCTTAATCTTAAAATCGATCATGCTGTCAATAACTTGTTGTCTTTTTCCTTGTAGGTATTGCAACAACCCAAATCATAATAATTCCTCATTGACAGAGATGGATTTGTACAATCTGCCCTGAATTGTTCAGAGTATTAAGGACCTGGCCAGGTGCGGTGGCTCATGCCTGTAATCGCAACACTTTGGGAGGCAGAGGCAGGTGGATCACCTGAGGTCAGGAGTTTGAGACCAGCCTGAGCAACATGGTGAAACCCCATCTCTACTAAAAATACAAAAATTAGCTGGGTCGTGGTGGCACATGCCTGTAATCCCAGCTACCAGGGAGGCTGAGGCAGGAGAATCGCTTGAACCCGGGAGGCGGAGGTTGCAGTGAGCCCAGATCACACCACTGCACTCCAGCCTGGGTGACAGAGTGAGACTCTGTCTCAAAAAAAAAAAAAAAAAAGTATTAAGGACCTATGAGACACAGTTATAGACAACTTTTCATTAAGAGAGTGATAGGAAAATTTTAATTTATTATTTTTTACTTGCAAGAAACATCCCAAATCAATGATGTCATTGTTCTCTCTATTTGACAGCTGTGGGGCTAACCAAGGAAGGTGAAATGACCAGCTGTCTCGCAGCAAATTCTCTGGAGTGACTAGGATCTAAAGCAATAATATGCAAATCCATAAAGACACTATGTCCTTTCACTGATTAATGGGGTACAAGAATCCGTGAGATTTATAATCCAAGCAGTTTTAACAACAGCACAACAAAAAAGCTACAGTACCAGGAGGCTCAGTGAGTGGGCAGATCTTTAAGAACAGCTCTGTGTTGATCATTCTTGTGCCGCAATACTTGTATGAATTGCTAAGAGAATAATAACAACTACTATTAATTCAGCACCTACTGTATGCCAGAGGCTGTGCTAGTTACTTTCCCTACATCATCTCTGAACCTCATAGTAACGCTCTCATGAAGATTTTATTGTCCTTGTTTGTCTGATGAAGAACTGAGGTGAAGACAATTTCAACGATTTGCCCAAGTCGCCACAGCTGGGGCTGGGCGCGGTGGCTCACGCCTATACTCCCAGCAATTTGGGAGGCCGAGGTGGACAGATCACATGAGGTCAGGAGTTTGAGACCATCCTGGTCAACATGGTGAAACTCCATCTCTACTGAAAATACAAAAATCAGCCAGCTGAGGTGATACATGCCTATAATTCCAGCTACTTGGGAGGCTGAGGCAGGATCATCGCTTGAACCCAGGAGGCAGAGATTGCAGTGAGCTGAGATCATACCATTGCACTTCAGTCTGGGAAACAGAGCAGATTTCAACTAAAAAGAAAAAAAAAAGAAAAAAGGTTCCACAGCTGGTAAGTAGCCGAGCTGAGACCCACCCTCGGGTAAATCTGTTGTTGCTGTTGTATGTGAGGCAGGAGCAGCAAGGGGCCTTGGGACTGACATTCTGAGACATACACAAGTGTCAGAAATGACCAACCTGTCAAGAAGTTGTGGTGTTATGGATAACTTGGTGGTAGTGCAAACTTTTCCATGAAAAACAGAATCACATTATGGTAGTAAGGCAGCTATTTTAGCAGTATAAATAATAAAAGGAGCAAAGAGAGAAACAAAAGGAGCAGAAAAATCTCTGCTGTCTGACTACAGCACAAACCACCATTTACCAAAAAGCATGGCTTTAATAAACTTTTTAGATTAAACCAATTGTTCTTGAAGCTACTGTAATGTTTTCTGTCTACATGGCAATAAAGCAGATTTATATTCATGTTTTTTGTTTAGGAGGCTGTAGAGTAGAGTGGTTAAGACAAGGGGCCTAGAGCAAGACTGCCTGAGATCAAATCCTGGTGTTGCCACTTTCTGTTTGTGTGACCTTGAGTTAGTTACTTATGTGTAGTACTGTAGTGTTGCCATGAGGGTTGATCAAATCCATATGAAGTGTTTAAAAACCACCTGGCACCTGGAAAGCACTGGATAAATATTAGTTAAAACTGTATGCAGAATCGTGTATGAATGGTGTGAGGAAATTGAAGATATCGTTCCTTACTTTCAAAAATACTTAGAAACTAGCTGGGAAGAGAAAGCATCTGCTTATAATATGTCTTTAAAACAGGTACAGCAGGCCGGGCACGGTGGCTCATGCCTGTAATCCCAGCACTTTGGGAAGATGAGGCGGGTGGATCACTGAGGTCAGGAGTTCAAGACCAGCATGGCCAATATGGCAAAACATCAACTCTACTAAAAATACAAAAATTAGCCAGGAGTGGTGGTGTGCACCTGTAATTCCAGCTACTCAGGAGGCTGAGGCAGGAAAATAGCTTGCACCTGGGAGGTAGAGGTTGCAGTGAGCCGAGATCACATCACTGCACTCCAGCCTGGGTGATGGAGTGAGACTCTGTCAAAAAAAAAAAAAAAGAGAAAAAAAGAAACATGTATAACATTAAAAATAGCTTCTTTAGTCAAGGTATACACTGTCATATCCCTAATAAAAATCAAGAAATAAGAATTAAGGAAACAAGGGATAAAAGAGAATGTTTTCTGGAGAAAGTGAGCCATGACCTGGATTTTGAAGGAACCGTGGTTTATGATTGTGGAAATTTTAATTTGAGGACTTTGGTAAAGTGACTTGTGTATTATCAGTATTGTTCACCTTGATTTGTTATGTATGAAAACCTTTTAGTGAAAATTTTCTCTGTGCAAGACATTGGGATGGTGGTAATAAAGGACTACAAATTCGAAGGCACCTTTATCCTCAAGGAACATATAGTCTATTATAAGACGTTATACATTAATGAAATACAAGACAGAGAGTGCCCTGGAAGGGCAGTGCCAACTGGCAACACAATGATAAGCACACTTAAAAAATGGGTTAGTCTTTGGTGCACAAAGGAGCCCAGATGCCAAATGTAACAATGAACATGACGAACATGAGGGGAATCTAGTCCTTTAGGAAGGGCCTCATGGGGTACAATAGCTATTGGGACTAGTTCTACCTTGGCTTTGCAGGATGAGAAATTTAATCAGGCTGCTCAGAGGCTGATGAGACTCCCATTAAATGAGCAAGAAATGAATCAGATAAGAATTTATTAGATTACATAACTAAACAACAGAACTGATCATCCGTACAACCCCTGACTCTCCTCTCTCCATCTCCACCCCCCACCATTCCTGGTAGAGAGATTCATTTTGGGAATAGATTGTATATCAAGACATTGCTTGGTATGAGTCAGAAAGAGTGACATTTTCCACTCTAAGAATATTTGTATTAACTATATGATCACTTTTGTATACAGACAATTATTTTTCCAGACTCCTCTTTTTATAATTTTTTCTATTATAACACATTCTTTTTTTCATGTGAAGAGAGATTTTTAGCATGCTGCAGTTTCCCAGTTTACACTTTTAGTTTCTTCCTGATGACATTCAGGGAGGAAACTTACTTTCTTATCGGTATGTTCTAAATCCCACTATAGCATGGGTTATGTTGGAAGTTTTTCTGTAGAAAACAAATACTAACCTAGTAGTTTAATTATTTCTTTTCCTGAGGATTTCATATTCTTCCTGATTTTTGTCTCCACCTCTTGTCCTAGATCTTGAATACTATTTTTAGACTTAAACTTCTGTTTGCTGGTTATATAACAAATTTTATACAGTTAATTGAATAGGATTCATATCTCATTTGAAACCTAACTCATTTGTAGCTTAAGCATCCATTTGGCTGTCGCTAGGGGGTTGTATGAAACCTGAGAAAATCATACTGGTGCCCTGCATAATGGGAAATAGATGTATTCAGGTGGTATCAAATTGAAATAAATATCCAAGGAAAAGAAGTCAGAAGAGAGCACATGTTTGTAAGAAGGATGGGATGGAGTTTTGTCCTTCCTGAAGGGGGATAGATGTTAAAGATGATTAATTGATCTGATACGATGAGGTGGCTGTGTCTCTAAGATATTGCAGAGATGTGGCAGGAGAGTGAGATTTTACAATGCGAGTTTGGAGTCTGACATGGGTTTATCATGTGAACAACTCAGGAGAGAATGGGGTGGGTTGATTAAGTGCTACCCAGGTAAGTTTGTTTGAATTCCCTTTCCAGACAAGGTGGGCCTGCTTCATTTTCCAGGAGCCTGACCTGGACATGGGTAGGACAAGGCTAGCCAGGGGTTGGGGAAGCAGAGAATTGGAAGGTGTCTGAAAGATAGTGTTGAGGGACAAATCTGGAACTAGGCAAACACAGCCCAGCCTGCACATTGATGTATTGATCCAGGCCAGCAATTTGGAAACAAAGGAAAGAAAATGGAGACAACTAAGACCCTGCAGGCCTTACAACTTCAAGTTAACACCAAACACTCAAATTAACTTCAGTGATTTCAGGAAGTGCTCTGAAATTGATATTATGACACATAACCATAATACTACTTATAATACCTGATATTTTTAAACTTTTTTTTTTTTTTTTGAGACAGAGTCTGGCTTTGTCACTCAGGCTGTAGTGCAATGATGTGATCTCAGCTGACTGCAACCTCCACCTCCCAGGCTAAAAAAATTCTTCTGCCTCAGCTTCCCAGGTAGCTGAGATTACAGGTGGCTGCCACCATGCCCGGCTATTTTTTGTATTTTTAGTAAAGATGGGGTTTCATCATGTTGACCTGGCTGGTCTTGAACTCCTGACCTCAAGTGATTTGCCTGCCTCAGCCTCCCAAAGTGCCCAGCCTTAAAACACTTTTCAGAGTTATCTTTGCTTTTGTAATATTATTTAATCCTCAGACTAAAGTTATAAAGAAGGCAAGGCAAATATTCTCATCCTAATTTTAAAGTAAAAGAAAGTGGATATAGAAAGGAAGGTTGAGTTGTTTACTGTGGTTTACTGGGAGAACGATGACTAACTTCCACATCACCATGCTCCCATTATAATATTATTTCTACTGGGATAAATATTGAGAAGTATTAATAAATAAAAGATCAGTCTTTAATAAGGAAGCTAGAAAATAGTCTACATCTCAGCCCTTTGGGAAGTCAAGGCAGGAGGACTGCTTAAGCCCAGGAGTTCAAGATCAGCCTGGGCAACACAGTGACATCCTTCTGTACAAAAGTTTTTTAAATTAGCTGGGTGTGGTGGTGCGTGTTTGTAGCCCCAGCTACTCAGGAGACTGAGGTGGGAGGATCACCTGAGCCCAGCAGGTCAAGGCCGCAGTGAGCCATGATCATGCCACTGCACCAGCCTGAGCAACAGAGCAAGACCCCATGTGAAAGAAAGAGAAAAAGAAAGAAAGAGAAAGAAAGAAGGGGAAGGAGGGAGACAAGGAAGGGAGGAAGAAAGGGAGAAAGGAAGGGAAGGAAAGAAGGAAGAAAAGAGAAAGAGAAAGAAAAGAAAGAAAAAGAAAAGAGAAGTAAAGAAAGAGAGAAAGAAAGAGAAAGAAGAGAAAGAAAAAGGACTCTCTATCATAATTAGCTGGGTGTGGTGGTGCGCGTCTGTAGCCCCAGCTACTCAGGAGACTGAGGTGGGAGGATCACCTGAGTCCAGCAGGTCAAGGCCACAGTGAGCCATGATCATGCCACGGCACTGCAGCCTGAGCAACAGAGCAAGACCCCATTTGAAAGAAGGAAAGAAAGAGAAAGAAAGAAAGAAAAGAAAGAAAAAGAAAGAAAGAAAGGAGGGGAGAGGGAAGGAGGGAGGGAGAGAGAGAAGAAGGGAGGAAGGAAGGAAGGGAGAAAGGGAGGGAGGGAAGGAAAGGAGGAAAAAAGAGAAAGAAGAAAGAAAGGAAAGAAAGAAAGAAAAAGAAGAAAGAAAGAAAGAGAAAGAAAAAGAAGGACTCTGTATCATAATTAGCTGGGTGTGGCGGTGCGCGTCTGTAGCCCCAGCTACTCAGGAGACTGAGGTGAGAGGATCACCTGAGTCCAGCAGGTCAAGGCTGCAGTGAGCCATGATCATGCCACTCCACTCCAGCCTGAGCAACAGAAGGAAGGAAGGAAGGAAAGAAGGAAGGAAGGAGGGAGGGAGGGAGGGAGGGAATGGTTTGGCACAAGGAATGGAAAACTACTCGCACCAGCTTAAGAAACAGACATAGCAGACAAGCATCAGGATGTACAAGCAATAAAAGGCCAATGGGTCTGGAATTGGAAAGACAGGAATCATCTCTCATGTGGTTTCTGTCCCTCATCAGCCTTGTACCTCTCTCTGGGGACTGGCTTTCTTTCTCTGCTTACTTGTGTCTTTTCTGCCATTAATTGAGCACTACATAACCTTGTGGTTTGGCTTCTAAGGCTAACTGACTGTTTCTCAGTGACCCTTTTCCAAATTTCCAGAAGAGGCAGGAAGATTGAGCTTGGCCTAGGTCCTCCATCACCTTTGCAGGTCAGGGGAGGGATGTGTACAGGTTCACAGTCACTCAGGACCACCATTTTACTAGAGGCTATAGGTCATGGTAGAAGTGTAGGAAAAGAGGTACATGCACAATGACTATGATAAAATAGGATCACCAGTTATCAGTATTGCCATATAATTAAAAACCAAAAAGAGGACAGTATACCTTAATTGATTATAATAAGATGCCATGTTCAATTCAAGGGTATTGGTTATTGTAGTTCAGGGTCTAATTTTGGGCGCTTTAACCAAAAGATCCTAAAGGATTTAGGAATAAATCAGATGAGAGTTATAAACCTTATTTTGATTAGAGATGAATACATTTTAATGAAGATAAATGGAAGTATTAACCCTATAGATTAAAAATCGTTTTAAAAAATAGATACAAAATTAAAAAGATACAAAAGGGCAAACACTGAAAACTTAGTCTCCCTCCTACCCATGGCCCAGCCCTCAGTTCCCCTTATCGGAGGTAACCAGCATTGTCAACTCAGGTGTATTTTTCTAGAAATGTGCTCTCTGTATTTAAGCACAAAGTTCCATGTCTTTTTCCAGTATGCCTTAGAAATCATGCCATGTGGGTCATCTAGAGCAACCTCATTTTTAAAACGGTTGCACAGCATTCCAGTGTATGTGTGTAATGTAATTATTTGAACAGTCTCCTATTGATGACATTAAGTATATTTAGTCTTTTACTATTACTGTCTTTGCATATACCTCTTTTTAAACACAAATGAGTTTATCTGTAGGATAAAATTCCTAGAAATGGAATTTGTAACATATTGCCAAACTGTCCTCAGTAGAAATTTTACCAATTTCTTTCCCATCAGCAGTTTATAAAGCACTGATTTGCCTACATTCTTAGCTCAGTGTAGAGTTATAATATGGTTAGGTCTACAGTTTTTTGTTTGTTTGTTTAGAGACAAGGCCTCACTCTGTGGTCCAGGCTGGAATGCAGTGGTGTAGTCATAGCTCACCGCAGCCTCAACCTCCCAGGCTCAAGTGATCTTCTCGCTTCGGTCTCCCAAGTGGTTGGGACCACAAGCACACGCGACCACACCTGGCTAATCTTTGTATTTTTTTGTAGAGACAGCTTCTCACTTTGTTGCCCAGGCTGGTCTCGAACTCCTGGGCTCAAGCAGTCCTCCTACCTAGGCCTCCCAAAGTGCTGGGATTACAGGCTTTGAGCCACCATGCCCGACCTAGAGTCTTTTTTTTTTTTTTTTTTTTTTTGAGACGGAGTCTCGCTCTGCCGCCCAGGCTGGAGTGCAGTGGCCGGATCTCAGCTCACTGCAAACTCCGCCTCCCGGGTTCCCGCCATTCTCCTGCCTCAGCCTCCCGAGTAGCTGGGACTACAGGCGCCCACCACGTCGCCCGGCTAGTTTTTTGTATTTTTTAGTAGAGACGGGGTTTCACCGTGTTAGCCAGGATGGTCTCGATCTCCTGACCTCGTGATCCTCCTGTCTCGGCCTCCCAAAGTGCTGGGATTACAGGCTTGAGCCACTGCGCCTGGCCTAGAGTCTTTTACTCTCTGGGAAACTTCAATTTACTTTCCAACTTTCTGTTAACATGTTTATGTTAGCTATTATATTTGTAATTTATAAGAGCCTTTTTCTGTTCTTTGATTGTAAGTTTTTCATAGCATCGTAGCCTTATTTGAATGCAATGTTAATGAATGCAATGTTGTATCTTTCCACAGATATTAAACTTAAAAAAATTTCTCTCTGTTCCTGCCTTTTGTTTTCCAGAGGGGGCAGGTATGTTCGGGGCTGGTGTGGGGGTGGGTGTTGGCTGGGACTGGAAGATGCTCTCTGCCTAGCATGTGAGAGACTTTCCTAAAATGTTTGGTGGTCCTTCACTGCTTGCTCATAATTAAGAGTCAAATACATCTCCTCAATCTCTCCAGTTTAAATCTCCACAGAGCAAAAGTGCATTCTCCTTTTGGGGTGGGGATGGTGTGGTAGCTTGAGGTAGGACGGAGGCTGCAACTGTTCTTTTTACAGACTTTTATCCAATATTGTTTTTAGAGGCACTTCTCATCGCCATTTTCCTTAGTATCTGGTGTCTCCAATTCCCAAAATTTCCAAAGTTCTGTGCAAATCAGCTGGCTTATTTTTGCCTTTCACCTCTATAGGCAGCTGATTTCATTTTTCTCTGCTTAACTAACTCAATTACTATTTGTCTTTTTCTCTATCTTCCAAAATGTATCATTTGTTTCCATCTCTTCCATTCTTTTTGTTCTTTATTATAATTTTAGGGAAATTTTGGGAGGTAGCATGGATAAACATGTATATTCAATTTACCAAGTATAGAAGGTGGTCATTAAATTTGGTTTTTATCTGCCAGAAGCACTGCCTCTGTTGTGGGTATATTTCAAAATTAATAACATTGATAGGAACAAAAAGTACTGAAATATAAGTAAGTCTTTGCGGGTATTTATATTTAGATGTAACTCAGCCCTAAAGCCCATTAGTTTTAAAGTGATTTTATTTTAGGTTCAATGTGTATACTGTTAACGTTTATAGTGTAATACATATCAGTATATTCGTACCAATTTTTTGAAAAATGACTAACATATCAGGCTGTTTTTATTTTTGAAATCATGTTTTCTAACTAGAGTCGTAGTTTGAAAGTCAATTTGTAACTAATTTTATTACCACTTATACTTTTCCAAGTCTAATAATCTTAATTAATAACCACTCTGTTATAGATATAGTGCCTTTTAGTGACAAATACAATTGCCAGCACTCAACAATGAATATCAAACCTGTATATGTTGGATTATATCATAATTAAGAAAGTCTTTCTTGCTGAGTGAAGTCTCAATTAAATGTAGTAAAAATTATATAAAATTTACTGGTTGATCTAACATAAGTACTTTAAAATGCTTATGTTACTAATTTCCAGAAGGAGTAAGAATACTTCTTTCTGGAATGTGAAACCACAGATAGAATTGCATCTCTCCAGGGAAGTAGACTCAGTGGTTATGCAATAAGCCTTTCCCATCTGTAATGCGATAACTAACTTTATTACTGTGCTATTATGGTAGAAAATTATCTCCTGAAACATATATTTTTAATACACTTGGGTGGACAAAATGAGGAATTGGACCTAATGCCATTTTTTTCCAATTTAACTTTCCCATTATTCTAAAAGTATTAAGATTTTGAAACTAGTTTTACTCTGCGGAGCTCTTGAATAAGTTTCTATAACAGGACTAAATTATAGAAAATACTAAACCTGTATTAGACATGTACCGGGTAGCACATGTTGGATTGCTGATTGTTAGCACAAAGCATATTATATTCAATAAGTATCTTCCAAGCCTCATTGACATCTGTGACATTGTGTTGTTAACTGATGAATACATGGGAAACGCAGTTTTATAGGAGGCAATAGAGCATGGAGACTGTGAATTTGTCTGCTTGGATCTGATAACTAACTTTGCCATTTCCTAGCAGCATGACCTTGGACAAGTCATTTAACCTTGTCCCACTACCAAAATGTGGCAAAAATATCTACCTTTCAAGGTTGTTGTGAGAACTAAATAAGGTGACATAGGTGAGGCATTTAATGTGTTGTGTGTCTATTGTAAATGCTCAGCAAAAATGAATCCAGGGAAAAAATCAGGGATCGTGCTTTCCAGGAATTTAGAGTCTGTTGGGGGATATGAGAAGTTCACACTTTGACAAAACTGTAAGGCATTACATAATAAATTGCCAAAGTGAGACAGGATGCCAGTGAAAACCTCAACAGGAGTTTGGAGAAAGGAGATGTCAGTGTGAAATAGACATATCAATCAGCACATCCTCTTGGAAGGAGTAGAGGTGGGTCTTAAGTCAGATCCTAAAGAAAGTCTTAGAACAGACAGACAAAGGGTATGGAAAAGGTGCACTGGAGTGAAATGACAGGAGTAGAAGGGTATTTGGTGATCAGAGAATAAGTGTTTGCTTATTGAATACATAAAAGAATGGTTTGGCTAGTGTGTAGAGTGGTGATGAAGTGAATTAGTAGGGGAGACTGGGCTTATGTTAGTCCCTAGATATCACCTTACTAAATCAAAAGCAACAGCTGGGGATTTTTGAATTGGGAAGTGAGGGGGATGAGGAAGACGTGTGACACAATGAAAATAGTGGTGTAGGAAAAGGTGTGTGAAAAGAAAGGTGTGAGAAGTAGCTAAATCTAAGATATCAGTTAGAATTACCTTTCTACATATGTGGTTGGTGCTAATAATTGCAGTAAAATTTTTTTACAAGAATCAGGACTAAATGGATACATGACAAAGGACAGAAAAAGAGTTAAAGGTCATTTTAAAGCCTGAGAGAGAAAAGAAATAATGGAAACAGTGATGTTGGAGGGGATGATGATTAAGGAATTAAATATTTTCAGTTTAAAAAGAAAGCAACACCTTTGTTGTTTTTATAGAAGATATACATGCTTCTAGCAACAAAATCCTCCAACAACAACAAACAATAGAAATGTATAAAGTAGAAAATGAAAGTCCTCTTCTCCATCCCCCAATTCTATTATCTTGTAATAATCTGTTGCATAGCTTTCTAGGCTGATTTCTATGTACATAAAAGGAAATGAAATCATAGTATGTATATTTCTCTTCAACTTTTTTTCCAATATTGGTTCATATAGAGCTATCTTTTCACTGTAAAAAAACACTGTGATTTTGTATTTACTGACTCACTTGTTGATGGACATATAATATTCAAATTTTTGCTATTACAATGCTTAATGAACAGTCTTGTATGTCTCTTTGAACAGTATCACAGTATTTTTGTAAGACAAATACCTATGTGTGAAATTGCTGGGTCAAAGTTTATATACATTTATGTTTTTCATTGATTTTGGCAAATTGTCCATGAAAGAGATATGCTTATTTACACTAATCAGGATATGAAAGAGTCTGTAGCCTACATCCTTGCTAGAACAAAATATTACAAATCTTATTAATTGGGCAAGCTATTAGGCAAAACAAATCTTGTTTTAATGTGCATTTCTTTGATTATTGGTAAGGATGAATAGATTTTCTTAGCCGTTACAATTTTTTCTTCTATGGTTTTTTTCAGTTTGAACCTGTAGAGGTTGAACTGATGATGAAATGTCCTAATGTAGACATCATGGGGGCAATGAGAGATGTGCTACAGAACCCTGGGTAAGAATTACCAGTGGAGCAGTGATAGTTCAAAGAGTAAGGCCGCATATAGGTTCCTTGTAAAATCATAGAAAGAAGACAATACAAAGCTATTAGGAAACGCAAAGTCAGGAAGGAGAAAAGAGAGAAAGTGATAGAAACTGGCCGTGGCAGCTTAGCAGTTGTAGAGATAGAAGTAAAATCAAAATTGTCCTCTGTCGTAAGTGGTTAAGGGGCTTTGAGCAAGTCTCTTGAATCTCTGAGCCTCAGTTCCCTCATTTATAAAATGAAAAGGTGAATAAGATGCCTCTTCAATTATAAGACATCTTGTCTCTCTAATTTTAACCTGAAAGATGAGGCAATTTCATGGAGGCAGTTAAAAACTTCAGAAAGCATATGGGATCTTGCAGTAAGGTGGTCATTTAAAATTATTCTGATGTTATAGTCTATGGATTGCTTACTTCTGCTGCTCCTGCTTCTTTAAAACTGTAACCTTAAATAAACCGTTCTATTTTGAACTAATTTCAAAATTATAGAAAGACTGCAAAGAATACCTACTGTTTACCCAGAGTCGCCTATTATTAACATTTTGCCTTTTTATCATTTCTGTTTTCTCTCTCACTATATATGTGTGTATTTTTTTTTTTTTTTTTCAGAACCATACCTACGGCCTGGCCCTTTATTCTGAAATACTTCAGTATATATTATCTAAGAATAGAGACATAACAACAGCACAGTTACCAGTTTCAGTGACTTTAACATTGATGAAATATTTTTATCTAATCAGTCTACCATCAGTTTTCCAATTAACTGAATAGTGTCCTATATAGCATTTTCTTCTTCCTCCAGGAAAGAATCCAGTCTAGTATCTCATATTACGTTTAGCTGTCATGGCTCTTCAGCTGGAATATTTTCACAGCCTTTATCTTTTATGACAGTGACATCTTTGAAGGATACAGCACCCCTACCCCTTTTAAAAAACAAAACAAAACGTTCCTCACTTGGGATTTGTCTGGTATTTCCTCATTGGATTCCTCATTTCCTCATTAGATGCTGTGTCTTCGGGGAATCACATCTGGAGGCAAATGATGTCCATCTGTCCCTCATCAGTGATGTTAATTTTCATCACCTGGTGAGGGTTTTGTCCAATTTATCCAGTGTATAATTACTCTTTTCCTTGCAACTAGTAAGAAGTCTATGGAAAAATACTGTAAGATCATGCAAATATCTTGTTCCTCATCAACATGTCTTCCTATGTTTAGATATAAGATGGTTTTTGCCTTACCCAATCTTTGCCCTAACTGGTTGCAAAATGATGATTTGCTAACTTCAACAATCTCTCAACACTCTACCATAAGCAAGAGTATTTCCTTTTGCTCCATTTGTTTTATCAATTAATTATTGGTATGCATTTATGAATTCCTGTTTTTAAAAAATTTTCTAACCTCTTTTAACATGCAGAATATATAAAAAGAAAACTATAGAGATGAACACTCAACCAAAATCCTTTCCTTTCATTCATTAAATGTAAAGAATAATGCCTAAAAATGTTATAAAGGAAGTAGAATATAGTAATAATTCACTTATCTGGAAAAAAGTTGTCTGGTAAATGTAATGATCCAAAATACAGAGGAAAATATCAAAGTAAGTGGAAGGTCTTTACACTAAGTAAATGCTCCCAAAATATCAGAATTGTTTTAGCCTTTTCTTATTTTATATGCTTATTTATTTATATATTTTGAGATGGAGTTTTGCTTTTGTTGCCCAGGCTGGAGTGCAGTGGCAAGATCTTGGCTGACTGCAACCTCCGCCTCTCGGGTTCAACTGATTCTCCTGCATCAGCCTCCTGAGTAGCTGGGATTACAGGCGCCCACCACCTTGCCTGGCTAATTTTTTGTACTTTTAGTAGAGACAGGGTTTCATCATGTTGGCCAGGCTGGTCTCAAACTCCTGACCTCAGGTGATCCGCCCACCTTGGCCTCCCAAAGTGCTGGGATTACGGGCGTGACCCACTGTGCCTGGCCTTATATGCATTTTTAAACATTGGTTATTTAGTTTCCCAGCCCACTCTAACATGATAAGACAATTCAAGGGGAGGTGTGTGTGTGTGTGAAATGTGTGTGCAGAGCTAGTCTGTAGCAACAGGGGCAAGAACAAGAAGGCACAGCAGAAAGATCAGTTATGAGGGTCACCAAATCCATTAGACTCAGAAGAATGCAGGAAGGCTGTGATTACTTAGCATATGGTGAAGAGTACCAAGTACAGTACTTGTTGGCTCCTGAAGATATCTTGGTACTATAGCTTTTGTTTTTTATCTTTACCTATTCCTGAGGTACCTCTAGGCTATCAGAAATAGGTTCAGCTATACAGTTGGCCTTCCATGTCAATGGGTTCCACATCCATAGATGGAAAATATTAGAGAAAAAAATTAAAAATAACAATGCAACAATAAAAAATAATATAAATTTTAAAATATGGTTTAACAATGATTTACATAGCATTTACATTGTATTAGAGATTATAAGTAATCTAGAGATGATTTGAAGTATACGGGAGGATATGCATAGGTTATATGCAAATCTGCCATTTTATTTATTTATTTTTTCTGAGACAGAGTCTCCCTCTGTTGCCAGGCTGGAGTGCAATGGTGCGATCTCGGCTCACTGCAGCCTCTGCCTTCCGGGTTCAAGCGATTCTCCTGCCTCAGCCTCCCCAGTAGCTGGGACTATAGATGCCCGCCACCACGCCCAGCTAATTTTTGTATTTTTAGTAGAGGCAGAGTTTCACCATGTTGGCCAGGATGGTCTCAATTTCTTGACCTCGTGATCTGCCCGCCTCGGCCTCTCAAAGTGCTGGGATTACAGGCATGAGCCACTGCACCTGGCCTACTCTGCCATTTTATATCAGGACTTGAACATCCATGGATTTGGGTACCCTGGAAGTTCCTGTGGATACCAAGACAACTGTACTGTGTTTTATTACTTTAAGACAGAGTTGGTGATATTTCAGGAAAAATAAATAAAAATGGTTTAAATTGTTTCTAGTACTTCAAGATGAAAATCTGTTATTTAGAATATCTAATTATATCCAATCCCTTACTGCCCCCTTTCCTAATACTGTCAGATAAACAAGTCATTACTAAAACTATCATTTTCTTTTTTTGGAGACGGAGTCTTGCTCTGTCACCCAGGCTGGAGTGCAGTGGCACGATCTTGGCTCACTGCAAGCTCTGCCTCCCAGGTTCAAGCGATTCTCCAAGTAGCTGGGACTACAGGTGCCCACCACCACGCCCAGTTAAATATTTTTTTTTTTTTTTTTGTATTTTTAGTAGAGACAGGGTTTCACTGCGTTAGCCAGGATGGTCTCAATCTCCTGACCTCGTGATCTGCCCACCTTGGCCTCCCAAAGTGCTGGGATTACAGGCATGAGCCACTGCGCCCAGCCTACTAAAACTATCTTTAAAGTTAATATTGAAAAGCATAAGTGTATGCAAACATTTATATACTTTCCGGCCTTTTGAAGAATTATTCTAGGAAAACATTAACGATTATTAAGCAAATAAATCCCTGCTGCTCAACACCCCACATAGAGTTGCCCCTGTGAGATGCAACTTAACTGTAAATGTAAACTGTAAAATTAACATGGTGCTCAGATTTGAACGGACTGTTGATTATCTTTGTTGTTGGTATCTGGAGACTTGTGACATATCTCTCTTGATTGGGAATTACGGCAGGCTCTCCTTCTACCATAGTGTCAGTTTTCTGGAAAATGTCTGTCTAGCCCTTGGAAGTTCCCTTACGCATCCTTTCCCTCAAGGTGAATTTTGGGAATGCTAACTTTGACTATATTTTAAATTGTGATATCATAAACACAACCAACAAATTTCTTCAAAATGTCCAGCAACTATATATATTTGAAAAAAGAGATTAAAGGTTAGAGAAATAACAAAGGTATATATTATTACTGAAATTCTTTTGGTTGTAATAGAATTAGGTATTACTGAAAAAATAAGCTTTCTTACCATGCCAGTTTGATTTTGTTTTGAAAGCTGTAATGAATTGTGTTGCTTGCTGATTGGTTTATTGTGGTGGTGGTCTCTTTGAACTGTTTGTTCTATATCTAAATTAGTTCCTTGGCTTGCCCCTTGGAAATAATTTTGATGGATAGTAATAAAACTATTACATAATGGTGATTCCTCTGAAATGACTTTTAAGCATATTCAATTCTTATTGATTTCTGTTTTACATAATGGCATTTCTATTTTATACATTAGTACTTTTTGTTATACTAAGACTTTGCATATTTCTTGTATTTTGGCAAAAGCAATTGGAATCCATAAAGCAACGCACAGAATTTAATTGTGATAAAAGTGCTCTGGTAAAGAAAATTTGGTGTAAAAAGCCACTGCTTTCATTTATCAATGAATGGGAAGGGACACTTATTTTATAAAAGAGATTGAGGACAAACTTTTTTCTATATTTTTTCTATTTTTTTTTTTTTTGAGATGGAGTCTCGCTCTGTCGCCCAGGCTGGAGTGCAGTGGCCGGATCTCAGCTCACTGCAACCTCCGCCTCCCGGTTTTATGCCATTCTCCTGCCTCAGCCTCCCGAGTAGCTGGGACTACAGGCGCCCACCACCTCGCCCGGCTAGTTTTTTTGTATTTTTTAGTAGAGACGGGGTTTCACCGTGTTAGCTAGGATGGTCTCGATCTCCTGACCTCATCATCCGCCCGTCTTGGCCTCCCAAAGTGCTGGGATTACAGGCTTGAGCCACTGCGCCCGACCTTTTTCTATATTTTTATATACAAGTTCTTTTTTTCTTTTGAGGTAGGACCTCTGTCTGTCGCCCAGGCTGGAGTGCAGTGGCGCAATCTTGGCTCACTGCAACCTCTGCCTCCCGGGTTCAAGTGATTCCCCTGCCTCAGCCTCCTGAGTAGCTGGAATTACAGGCGCCAACCACCAAGCCCGGCTAATTTTTTTGTATTTTTAGTAGAGACCAGCTTCAGCACGTTGGTCAGGCTGGTCTCGAACTCCTGACCTCAGGTGATCCGCCCGCCTCAGCCTCCCAAAGTGCTGGGATTACAAGTGTGAGCCACCACGCCCGGCCTATATACAAATTCTTAATCTTACCAAGTTCACAAATTTGAACTTAACACAATTCTTAAGGTTAATAAAAGTATTGTTTTATAAGTTATCAACGTGAGAAACAGATCTGGGCTAGTTATTCAAACTCGAATTCAATAGGCATAAGAATTTAGTATATCCATGGCCTTGCTCATGAGTCACATGGTGTTTTCTTTTCAAAGTCCAAATGAAAACTTCACTGCTTTTACAATAAGCTGTGAAAATTATTGGCAGATGTAGGGACCCTGGCTCATTTATATCTATGAAACCGTAATTCAACTTTCAAGTAATTGTATGACATTTAACAACATAAGAGTTCCATTCCTCAGTTTTCCTATTTCTCAAGAGCACTTAATTATGTTTGATAATGGTATGTATGGTGTATGTATTATTGTTGGCATATAGCCAACAACATTTTCCTTAATCTCTCAGTAACACTTTTAAAAGACTAAACATTTACCCAACTCAATAACTGGAAGGGGTTTTTCCTCCAAGTGCTAATTCAGTTTGTTGTTATTTGCGACTTGAAGCAACTAACATCTACGGGAATACTTTCTGTATACATAATACATTTCCCTCCTTTTTACCAATCATCTTCCTTTTTCTTATCTTTTTTGGACTCTTGTCATTTGAAATATTGGTGGCGGGGGAACGCTTTTTTTCTTCTTTTGATTGCTCTACTTCTTCTAGTGATTTCGTCATGATTCAAGACTTTCTTTGAAAGTAAAATGGAATAAAAATGAAACACTATGAACTTTGTTGCCTATCCTTGCTGTTTCTCTTTTTGACTTAACTTTGCGTTGGGGTGCTTTAAAGAAGTAACCCTATTTGAGAGAAGGGGGTTGCAGGGCATTTTTGCTTCCCCAACTAGAGTAAAAGGGCTATGACACAAGGCAATCAAAGGAGGAAATAATTAGCATTCTTCAACGTTCAAGATTAATCAGTTCTGTTTAGCGGTTATTAAAGGGAGGAAAGAAACCAAATGGAAATAGTGAATTATTGGTCCTTCCATGTTTTACACTTAATGCTGGTACATAGTATTCTTTCCACATTCTACTGCACATTACCTAGAGAAAGAACTGCAGATCATCAAATAATTATCCATTTCCAAATGGTCTAATGACAGCAGATACAAAGGCGGCTCACTTAAAACCTTCCGTTAACAGTCACACTGCATCAAATGGTGCTAGTTTTAAGTAGGCCACCCATTTAGTACACTCTGAAACACCTTTCCGCCCAATTTCTGTCATTTGCCCCTTAAGTCAAGGGTAGGACCCTGCGTGACATCTACAAAGGCCTACTTCTAACACCTCCCGTATCTTAATGTGTGAGGATACTGATCACCATAATTTATGACCCTATCTACGGCAGTGGGGTGACTCGCCACATCTGGAGCCCCCTCATTTGTTCGCAGTGACTTCTAAAAACACCGCTGGCGCGGGCTGGATATTTGATCTTGGGGCCAAGTGCTTCCAGACTTTGGCCTTAAAGGTGAAGAGCCGGGTACTGAAGGCCACAGACATCACCGCGGATTTCACAGAGGGCCGCGTGCCGGGAGCGGGTGGCCAGGCGGTGGCGGACGCGCCACCTGTCCATCCTCCCACCCCTTCCCGCCCCCTTCTTTGGCCGGTGGGAGCCGCTCCTTTCAGCAGGCGCCGGGCGATGGGGGTTGCAGTTGGCTGCGCGCGCTGCGAACACCGATCCCCGGCGGCAGTTGGGCTCCGCTGGGCCGAAAAGCTGCGGGCGGGAAGCGCAAGGTTAAGACCCTGACGGCTGCAGTGCTCAAGGGCCCCGCGAACGCGCTCCGTTGGTGCGCGCGCGCGCGCGCGCGCGCGGCTCCGCCCCGCCCGCTTGGCGCGCGCCCCCGCCAGGTCCGCTCTCTTCCCCCACCCCTGGCGCGGACGGGGTGGTTCCAGCTCACTCTCCTCCCCCGAGCGGCGGCAGCGGTGGCGGCGGCTGCTGCGGGCGCTGAATGAGAGACGGTGACTGTTCGGGTCGGCGAGCGTTACTCTAGGCGGCGGCCGTGGCGGCGAAGCGTGAGGCCGGCGTCGTCTTTCCATCCTCTGAGGCGACGGTCGCGGCTGCACAGGTCGGTGGGCTCAGGCCGCGGGGCGATGCGGGGGAGGGAGGGAGGGTGGGTGCGCGGCGCCCCCCGGGCGGCGCGGGGAATGGCGGCGGCGGCGGCGCTGCGGAGTGTGGTTCTGCCGGCCGCGGGCCCCGGGGCTGCTCTCCCTGCGCGCAGGGAGGGGGTTGCGGAGCTGGGGCTGAGGTAGAGGGGCGCTGGGGGGCGCGCCTCCCTCGGCCGCGGGTTCTCGGAGTCGGAGCGGTCGTGGGGTCCCCGCTTGGGGGCGCCGTCCTGAAGCCGGGGGCGCGGAGACCCCTTGAACCCGCCTCGCTCTCCCTCTTGGGTGGCGGAAGCCCCCAGCCTCCGCCCGCGCTGTTCTGACGCCCAGCGGCGCGTCAGCCTACCTTCAGGTGAGCCCGATCCCGGACCTCGGAGCCACGACCAGCAGAAGCCGGGCCACACCCCCTCCCCTGGCCCCGGCGGCTGCGCCCAGAATCCTGGCCGCAGAGTTGGCCGCCCGCGAACCCGCGGACTCGCGGTCAGGGTGACCTGTTGCAGAGCGGCCCGTAGCCCGAGCTGCCTCGCCAGCCCCGGCCCCGGAGGGGCTGCGTCCTGCGCTGGCCTTGGGCCGGTCGCGCTGCCCGGGTGTGGGGCAGGGGCCGCAGCCTCAGGTCGGCTTGCTGTACAGCCAGGAACCCGGCTCTAGAAAAAAGGAGATTCCGAACGTATCTCATCAAACACATGCAAAGCCGGGAGATCTGTCTGCAAATATCCGGAATTCCATTGCAGTATCGGATTAGGTAGGCTCATAAACACCGTTGCTTTGGAGGTGATTTGGGAGAAACACGAGCCATGAGTGAGGAGTTAATTTCTGGAAAATAGCCGTAAACCTGTGCGGAGCGAATTATTCCCCCCTTCAGCCCCCCCCCCCCCCCAAGCTCTTTTCCTGTAGCCGTGTGTTTTGTAGACGCAGGCCAGTTTCAGTGTACGTGGGCGTGTTTGGGAAGAAGCTGCGAGCTGATAGGAGGTACCTAGTACAAATGTTAATTTGTTTGAGCTGGGAGGGGTAAGGGAGGAGAAAGAAAGGGCACTGATGTTAGCTGTGGAGGAGGGGCAATTGAAATACTAAATTTCTGTTAAAAAAAAAAAAAAAACACTAAAAGAAATATCTAATGCCTAGTGTGTATTTAAGACCATAAAGTAGAAACAAACAGGCAGCAGTTAATTGAGCTTTATCGTTTATGCTCCCTGGATTTTTTTTCCCCAACACTTTAGTTGCTATAGAGAGCCTTGTTTTCTTACCAGTGTTTGTGAATTGTCTTGGGTATTTTTCTGTATCGACCATTAGATCGATTCCTGTTCAAGTTTCTTTGAAGATGACCATTAGAATGTTAGGAAACTTTTCAGTCCGTGTTTGCAGAGTATTGCTGTTAGGCAGATCATAGCTTGCTCATTATGAAGCCTGTTCCACTCAAGATAATTATGCTTGTACAAGTGCTATAGAACAAGTGCTATAGAATCGTACATATAAATGTATTACTCTTACTGCTAAATATCTTACTTTAGAATTATGAGGAAACTTCCAAAACTGAACATCCAAACAGTATTATTTTAACAAAGATAACCTCTAACTCAAGCTTTGTAGGCATGAAGTTTATCATGTAGCTTCAAAGGTCTTTTTAGGCAGATCTAAATATCAAGATGTAAAGGCATTAATGCCATTTGGGATACATAATTTCAGTGTATTTTAAGCCTAGTTCATTTTTTCTTTTTAAAATTCAGCATAGTTTTTA
Source organism: Piliocolobus tephrosceles (assembly GCF_002776525.5). Taxonomy (NCBI): domain Eukaryota; kingdom Metazoa; phylum Chordata; class Mammalia; order Primates; family Cercopithecidae; genus Piliocolobus; species Piliocolobus tephrosceles. The sequence goes on from NC_045434.1 coordinate 35,294,554, forward strand.
AACGGTAAGATGTGCACTTTTTCCATTATATTCCACTTTTTTTTTCTCTTTTAAGGTGGATTCTCCTTATTTGGCTGAGGCTGGTCTCAAACTCCTGAGCTCAAGCGATCCTCCCGCCTCAGGCTCCCAAGGAGCTGGGACTACAGGCGTGAGCCACTGTGCCTTGCTCACTGTGCCTTATTTCACTTTTCATTGAATTAAGAAATTTGACTTTTAGTAATACTTTGGGGCAGGACTCTGGAAATACTGTTTAGTTTGCCTAGATTTTTTTCAGATTGCAACATAAATTTGAAGATAACACTTGCATTTGTCAGGACACAACATGCTTTTCTAATATTTATATGTAATACTCGAAAGAATACAACAAATTTTCCTGAGAGAAAATATAACTGAAAAACTGGCTTTGTGAGTCAGATACATATGTGAGTAATATATTTGTGTGTGTGTTTTTAAATACCTGGTACGAATCTTTTTATTACGTCATTAGAGTTGAGTGTAGTGAATGATGAATATATAGGTGAAATTGTCCTATTGCAACTTAAAACACTTAAGCTTTTTCGAGAGGCTCAGTTCATTCTGCACATATTTATTGGGTACCTACTTGGTGCCAGTTAGTCCCCTAGAGGTTGGGTACACAACAGGGGAAGAGACAGGTCTGTGCCCTGATGGGGTTTAATTGATAAGTGGGCAAAAATGTTAGTTTAAAAGTTTAAGAAGTAGAAACTCCTCTGATAACTTTTTGGTTAAGGATATTGTTTTTCTCTTTCTGGGGATAGTGGGAATTATTGCCTGGAGAACAAAAACATTGACAAATGTTTTTAAAATATGCCTATGTTTATATACTTTGGGTTCCTGGTTACCAAGTATACCAAAGATAAATATTCTACCTTAAGTCAGATGATGCATAGTTTGCATGTGGTTAGATAGCCTTATTCTTTTGGTTTATGTAGTTAAATGAAATGTTTGCTGAAAATATTCTCTCTTGGCGCTTATTTATAAGGGAATCTAAATTTTTTTTTGGTCTAAAATTTTAAAATATCACCTTTTTCTTTCTGGCTGACTGTGAGTGAACCAATTCCTTGACAATCTGGTTTTCCAGAAATTTTTAAAATAACTTTTAAACCTTAAACTAAACTATTAATTGAAATTTATTTAATCAAATTTGTTCTCTTTTGTGAGTTAAACTTTAAACTCGTTTATTTTCTCCCAAAGCATGCTTTTTTTTTTTTTTTTTGCTATGTAAAATAGACACATAGTTTGGGTTTACTTTTAATTTTAATGATACACGGTTTGAGAATAAGATATGTTGAAATGTATCCATTTTTTGAATATGAGATATTGTGTAATGCCTGTATTTGGAATAAAATTGTCACTTTAATCTGACTACTTTTTTTTAAGTTAATTTTCAATGAAAGATAATTCAAATAGCTTGAAACTACCCCAACCTGAGGTTCCTTGGAGAGGAAAATGAATGTATTGCATTACCCTATAAATTGTTTCTTTAAATGTGTCTTAAATTTCCTGTTGTTTCCTTTTTAGTGAGAGAATAAAGATTGGGTGTGATAAATTTTAGTACCGTGGAATTAATGTGGAATCTTTTTTGATTTAATGTCTTGAGCTTTTGATTTAGGAAAACTTTTAACTACATAATAGAAATAAAACACTGGAATTTAAAATGTGTTACATTTACCTATTCTATGGAAAGAAAAAAGTTTGAATATAAATTTACATAGTTACTTTAGTAAGTACCTAGTTAGGGATATGGGAACGATCTATATAGACATACAGGTATGTGGATATAGCAGTATTCATATGACTTAGCTTGAGGAGGCTTGGCAGTTTATTTCATTACAGAGAAACCTTTAGTTCTGGCTTTTGAGTAATACATTGTTTTGGAGTGTAAAAGACTTGAATCTCTCATCTTGAATTTAATTGATAGTTTTCTGTTATTTCACTTACATGACGGTTGTTTTTTTTTTTTCAGAACAGATTTTCTTCAGTTTGATTTCCTTTTGTTGTTCTGGAAGAAGTCTTTTCTGAAAACCCTGTTAAATAGCATCCCCCATCGTACTCTGTGCCTTTGCCTTGCTTTATTTATTTATTTTTACATCATTGCTTTATCTGACATTAGAACATACATTAGTTTATTATCTGCCTCCCTCTCTGATTGTAAGCTTCATGAGAGCAAGGGCTTATTTTGTTCACTGTTGTCTTCCTAGCACCTAGAAAAGTATCTGACACATAGTGATGCTCAGATATTTGTGGGGTATTAATTGTTATGAATAACAAAGGACCCCTGGTTTTGTTCCCTTTTTTAAAAAAATTAATATTTGACTTATACAGCTGTGCAGTTAGAAAGAAAATTGTACTACAAGGGTTATAAAGGTTGAGCATCCCGAATCTGAAAATCTGAAATCCAAAATGTTAAACTTTTTGAGTGTCAGCATGACTCTCAAAGAAAATGTTCATTGGAGCATTTTGAGTTTTAAATATTTGGATTTGGGATGCCTAACTGGCAATGCAAGTCTTCCAAAATCTGACAAAATCTGAAATTCAACAAGATTTGAAATCTGAATTTTTCTGGCCCCAAGCCAGGTACTCAGATAACCTGTAATTAAAACTCCAGTCGTCTGTCTCATCTCTTCATGACTTTCCCTCCTGTGTCCTGCTCTCAGAGCAACCATAGGTGCTTCTTCTGATATTTATTTACATAATTTAAAAATGATATGCTTTTACTGTTTGTTTTTCAATTTTATTTATTTATTTTTTGAGGTGGAGTATTGCTCTGTCGCCCAGGCTGAAGTGCAGTGGCATGATCTTGGCATACTTCAGCCTCTGCTTCTTGGGTTCAACTGATTCTCCTGCCTCAGCTTCCCAGGTAGCTGGGATTACAGGTGTGTGCCACCACGCCTGGCTAATTTTTGTATTTTTAGTAGAGATGGGGTTTCACCATGTTGGCCAGGTTGCGAACTCCTGACCTCAACTCTTGACCTGCTCTCTCCGGCCTCCCTAAGTGCAGGGATTACAGGTGTGAGCCACCACGCCTGGCCCTGTTTTTCAATTTTAGATGTTATCTATTGGCTTTCTTCTGTGGTAGATGAGTCTATGCTTTAGGATTCTTGTGCCACCTTGAGATTTCTTTCCCACTGTCTTCCCAATATAGTCATGCTTTTGATTAAATCAGCATTTGTTTACATTATTATGACTGTAAATATGTTTACAGTGGAACCTTACAGTGTACTGTGATTATATTTTTTGGAGTTGATTTTTTTCTTTTTATTTCTTGGTTTCCTATTTGTCTCTGATTTTTCTTCTACAAAGTGTCCCAATATCATCAAACACATCAGGTAATTAATTGACCACTCAGTTTTTTAAAAAAGAATGAAATTCTTCTTGAGCTCTCTTATCTTCTTGCTCAAATCTGCACTTTTGCCCACCACTTATTCTGTGCAGCTATAGTTGTGACTTCCCTTCATCATGATTCTGAGAATTCTTTTTATTTTTTTATTTTTTATTTTTTTGGAGACAGAGTTTTGCTCTTGTTGCCCAGGCTGGAGTGCAATGGCATGATCTCAGCTCACCACAACCTCTCCTTCCCGGGTTCAAGCAGTTCTCCTGCCTCAGCCTCACAAGTAGCTGGGATTACAGGCATGCGCCACCACACCTGGCTAATTTTGTATTTTTAGTAGAGACACGTTTCTCCGTGTTGGTCAGGCTGGTCTCGAACTCCCAACCTCAAGTGATTTGCCCACCTCGGGCTCCCAGAGTGCTGGGATTGCAGGCGTGAGCCACTGCACCCAGCTGATTCTGAGAATTCTTTTTGCCATTTTTCTGTGTTGGAGCCTGTGATCTCTGGATCCATGTCCTCCACTTTCTTGATTTACTCCTTTGTTTTAGTGAAATGCATCCTTTGGTAACTTTCAAGAAAGAGTATATGAAAAGGTAAACTTTTTGAGATGTGTGTATTGCTGAAAATATTTTCCTTCTGCTTTGACACCTGGTTGATAATGTGGCAGGGATAGGTATAGAATTCCAAGGTAAACATCATTTTCTCTCCAAATTTAACAGATGATTATAATTTTCTAGTTGTTTTGGTTTTTGTGTTTTTGAGACAGAGTCTCCTCTGTCCCCCAGGCTGGAGTGCAGTGATGTGATCTTGGCTCAGTGCACCCTCCGCCTCCTGGGTTCAAGTGATCCTCCTGCCTCAGCCTCCCAGATAGCTGGGATTACAAGCGTGTGCCACCACACCAGGCTAATTTTTGTAATTTTAGTAGAGATGGCATTTCACCATGTTGGCCAGACGAGTCTCAAACTCCGGACTCAAGTGATCCACCTACCTTGGCCTCTCAGAGTACTGGGATTACAGGTGTGAGCCACCATGTCTGGCCTGATTTTCTAGTTTGAAGTGGTTGTTGAAAAGTCTTATGCCAATCAAAATCTTCATGCTTCATACGTGATCTGGCCCTAGGATCTTTTGTCTTCAGTATATCTGATATGTCCCTGATATTTTATGTATCTTGTAGGGATTTTACTTTATTTCTTCTGCATTGAATTTAGTGGGCACTTGCAACCATCAGCGTTCATGATTATATGGGGAGGAGATATGATCTAGTTTAGAGGTCAGCAGACTTTTTCTTTGAAGGTTAGATAGTATTTTAGGCATTTTGGGCAATACAATCCATTACTGCTACTCAGCTTTGCTGTTGTCAAATGAAAGCAGGCATAAGCAGTGTGGACTGTGGTTTGCTGACACCTGATCTTGTACAAGCAGAAGGATTAGCCTTTGCTTTACCAGGAGTAGTGAGAGTTACTATAGAAATAGGAGAAAAGACAAGTATATGGATAGACACATGATGGTGGTAGCTTGAGAACGTTCTCATGAGTGTTTCAATTTACCTTTGTATATAGAGACCAAGCTCATCATCTGAGAGTAAGGAAGAATGGGAATATGTATTAGAGGTTTGAGAAGGAATACTACATGACATAGCCATTTGTCAGAAAGTAAAAAAGTGAATAGAAGAGGGAGACTATGATTGCCAGGCAGCAGTAAGGGCTCCCTTGCGATACATGATTCTGAATTTTTTGTTCCTGATTTTTTTTTTTTTTTTTTTTTTTTTTTGAGATGGAGTCTCACTCTGTTGCCTAGGCTGGAGTGCAGTGGTGCGATCTCAGCTCACTGCAACCTCTGCCTCCTGGGTTTAGGCAATTCTCCTGTCTCATCCTCCCAAGTAGCTGGGACTACAGGCCCGTGCCACCACACTCAGCTAATTTTTTGTTTTTTCAGTAGAGACGGTTTTACCATGTTAGCCAGGATGGTCTCGATCTCCTGACCTCATGATCCGCCTGCGTTGGCCTCCCAAAGTGCTGGGATTACAGGGGTGAGCCACCGCGCTCAGCCATGTTCCTGATTTTAATAGGAGTACCTTTAACATTTCATCATTAATTATAATGCCTTAATATTGGTTTTGATAAATAACTTAAGACTTTTGGTAGATATGCTTTGTCATACTAGTTTTCTAAGAGGTTTTATTTTTTGTTTTTTTTTTTTTTAAAAAACATAAAAGTGTTGAATTCATCAGGTGCTTTTTCTTTGCAGGTAGAGATGATCATCTTTTCCATTAATCTGTTAATAGGATGTATTACATTAATAGATTATCTCCTGTTGAACCATCGTTGCATTCCTGAGTTAAACCGTATTTAGCTGTGGTGCATTTTTTCACCCACACTGCTGAATTTGACTTGCTGGTGTCTTAGAGTTCTTTAAGATCTACATTTATCAGTGAGGTTTATATGGGTGTATTTTGAATTCAAAATTACACTGACTTCATGAAATCAGTTGTGAAGCTTTCTTTTTTTCCCCCATTATCAGAAATAGTTCTGTAAATAGAGATTCTTTGCTCCTTGAAGGAGCTATAGATTTAATATGAAAATTTCTAAAACAAGACATGGAAAATTATCTGTATGACCCTCTTGGAGGCAAAGGCTTTTTAAACCAGGATGCAAAAAGTGCTAACCAGAAAAGACTATTTCATTAAATAAGAACGTCTATTCATTAAGGAATACTATTAAGAGAGAAAAAAGGCAAGTAGCACACTGGAAGAGGTGTTTGCAATACGTATATCTGTCAGAGGACTCGTATATAGAGTATATTTAAAGTATGCAAATCAATACAAAAGAATTCAGACAACCCAGCTTTAAAACAAATGGGCGAAAAGACTGGAACAGGCTTTTTAGAAAATGAATTGTTCAGATGGCCAAGGTTAAAAAGTACTGATACATAATTTTCAGAAAACTGCAAATTAAAACTATAATATGATACCACTACATACCTGCCAGAATGGTGTTAATTAAAAAATCTGAAATACAAAATGTTGACAAGAATGTAGAGCATTTGGAACCCTTATGCATTTCAAGTGGGTTTGAAAATTGGTACAGCCACTTTGGAAAATTCTTTGGCAGCATTTGCCTAAAACTGTATCTGTATGTGCTCTGTGATCCACCAATTTCATGTCTGGGCATAGACCTAATAGAAATCAGTATATATGTGCATCAGAAGAAAACATAGGGGTAAATCTTTATGACCTTGGAATAGGTGAAGGATTCTTATATATGACACCAAAAGCAGGAGCAACAAAGCAAACAAGAGGTAAATTGAACTTGAAAATTAAATTTTTTGTGCTCCCAAGGATGCCATCAAGAATGTGAAAAGACAATACACAGAATTGGAGAAAATATTTGCAAGTTGTATGTAACAAGAAACTTAGAATGTATAAACACTCTTATAACTCAGTAATAAAAAGACAACTCAGTTTAAAAACAGGCAAAGGAGCTGAATAGAAATTTCTCAAAGATAAGCAAGTGGCCAATAAGCATATGAAAAGATGCTTGATGTTATTAGCTATCAGGAAAATGAAATCAAAACCACAGTGAGATACCACTGGGATGGCTTGAATGAAAAAGTTAGATAATAAGTGTAGGCAAGGATGTTAAGAAATTGGGATCCTCATACACTCGTGGGAATGTAAATGGATGTAGCTTCTTTGGAAGACCATGAGGCACTTCTTCAAATAATTTAACATAGAGTTGCCATATGACCCCGCAGTTCCTCTCCTAGACTAGCAGATAGAGGTAGAAAACAGATTAGTGGCTTAGGCTAGTAGCAGGGGAAAGGGGTTGGTAGCTAAAGGGTATGCATTTCTTTCTGAGATGATGAAAATGTTCTAAAATTGACTGTGTTGTTGGTTGTACGTCTGTGAATATGCTATAAACCATTGACTTGTACATTTTCAATGGGTGAATTGTATGGTATGTGAATTATATCTCAGCAAAGCTGTTAAAGGTAGGAAAAATAATCAGTGATATGACGGTGTTGCCATAATATTTGAGAAGAGCAAGATGAAGAGGGATATACCAAGTATTTGTATGAAGCAAACAACTCCGAAACCTTTATGTCTGTTGTGTTTAGACGATTTTGTAAGGTGGAAAATGTTGCACACTAAATGTAAATGTTCATTTTCTTATTGGTCTAAAATAGGGAGAGGGAGAGAAATAAGGGAGAAAATAACTAAAAGAAGGAGTTGATTTAGAAAAAAAAGAGCATGTATAGCAAGATCTCAGTTATGTGAACTATAAATGTTAAAAATGTTAAGAGTCGTTGTCTGTGTGGTGGGATAGCAGATCTTTTTTTCTTTATTTTTTCTGGTTGGTTGATCTTTTTTATTTTATTAATAGAAGTAGTTAAAATGAAATTAAGAGGCAATAAAATAAAAATAAGTTATAAAACCGCCAAAGCCATAGCAAACAGGGCATGTCCATAGCAACTTCGTCATCACTCCCAGTCTGTCAGCAACAACAACAAAAAAATTGGATAAATAATTTGTGGTATAGCCTTATAGTGTAACACTGTGCAATAGTGGAAAAGAATGAACTGTGGCTGTACTCAGCAAACATGGGTGAGTATCACAGATAAAATGGTGAGCAAAAGAAACCAGACACAAAAGAGTATGTACTTCATGAAGTCATACTGAAATTAGGATGCCTAATAGTAGATTAATTAATAGAAGTAATTAAAATAGTAGATTAATAATTAATAGAAGTAGTTATTTCATGACTTCATTTACATAAAGTTTAGGGCAAGGTCAAACTCGTGTGGTGATAGAAGCATGAGCATGGTGTTTAGGAGTTGGGGCTAGAAGGGTAAGAGGAACAACAAAAAAGAACCTTCTAGAGTGCTGGAAATGTCTGTTTTCTTTTCTTTTCTTTCTTTCTTTCTTTTTTTTTTTTTTTTGAGACTGTAGCCCAGGCTGGAGTGCAGTGGCGTGATCTCAGCTCACTGCAACCTCCGCCTCCTGGGTCAAGCAGTTCTCCTGCCTCAGCCTCCTGAGTAGTTGGGATTATAGGCATATGCCACCATGCCCAGCTACTTTTTTTTTTTTTTTTTTTTAGTAAAGATGGGGTTTCACCATATTTGATTGGTGGTTACGTGGGTGTCTACATGGTAAAATTCATCACACAGAATACCTTAGATATGTACATTATGTTTGTATGTCTCAAAAGTAAAACAAATGAAACCATAAAAAATTAAAATAAGCAAAATATTCTTGTACTTACATCAAAAGTATTTGTATACTTCTGGGGATAATTGTGTTGCATTCAAAGATAGTTTCTCTCTACTATCCTTTTTAGTGATAGTATTGTATTGTGTGAATGTATCATCTGTATCATCATTTAAACTCTTGATGAGCATTTAGGTTGTTTCTTTTAGGTAGTATTAATGGTGATAGAGTTAACATCTTTTTTTTATAGCTCTTCCTGTAATATCTTTTTTTTATAGGTTTCCTTTTGATGAATTCCTAAAAAGAAAGTTATTTGGAGGTTAAGGATGTTTGCATACTCGCTTATGGTGTGCATGTTTGTTTCTCTATGCCCTTACTCACTTGGCAGTTAGCTTTAAAAATGTGTATGTGTTGATGTGTTATGTAATAAGTGCTCTCTAATTCTTTTAATTTGTGTGTGTGTGTGTGTGTGTGTGTGTGTGTGTGTGTGTTTTTGAGACAGTCTCACTTTGTCGCCCAGCCTGGAGTGCTGTGGTGATCTCGGCTCACTGCAGCCTCCGCCTCCTGGCTTCAAGCGATTCTCCTGCCTCAGCCTCCCAAGTAGCTGGGATTACAGGTGTCCACCACCATGCCTGGCTAATTTTTGTATTTTCAGTAGAGTCAGAGCTTCACCTTTTTGGCCAGGCTGTTCTTGAACTCCTGACCTCAAGTGATCCAGCCACCTCGGCCTCCCAAAGTGCTGGGATTAAAGATGTGAGCCACTGCACTTGATTTGCATTTTAAACATTTTCAATGAAAGTACTGTTTTCACATGTGTGATATTATACTACTTTCTCCAGTTTTCTCTTCACATCCTACTCATTCTTTTTGTTCAATCTTTTAAAAGTCTTTTAATGAAATAGTTGTACAAAAAAGTGTATAGAGTCAGGCACGGTGGCTCACAGCTGTAATCTCAGCATTTTGGGAGGCCAAGGTGGGCGGATTGCTTGAGCCCAAGAGTTTAAGACCAGCCTGAGCAATGTGGTGAAACCCTGTCTCTACAAAAAAAATGCAAAAAAATTAGCCAGGCAAGGTGGTGTGTGTCTGTAGTCCCAGCTACTCAGGAGGCCGAGGCTGGAGAATTGGAGTCCGGGAGATCAAGGCTGCAGTGGCCATGATCGAGCCACTGCACTTCAGCCTGGACAATAGAGGGAGACCCTGTTTTAAAAAACAAAACCAAAAGCATATGAAGAATAATACAGTTAATCCCTAACTTAAGAAATTAATCAACGCAGTTGAAGCACCCTACTAGTTCACATTAATGTGTAAGAAGTCTTTATGTATTAAAAATATTGGCTCTTTGTCTCTTGTTTTACTTTTCCCTGTTTTATCTTTTGTCACCCAACTTACTGTATTTCATTGAATCTAAAATGGCTTCAGTTGCAAGAGGCACTATTTATGTACATCTAAAAATAAGAAATGGCATTAGATTTTAAGAGGCATCCTAATCCTAATTTCAGAGATTTTAAAAGGTAAGAAAACGCACATCTAAGAATTGATGAAATACATGTATTTCACTGTCTTGCGCCTTTTTTTGAGACGAAGTCTTGCTCTGTCGCCCAGGCAGGAATGCTGGTGGCATGATCTCGGTTCACTGCAACCTCCACCTCCCAGGTTCCAGCAATTCTCTGCCTCAGCCTCCCAAGTAGCTGGGATTGCAGGTGCCCGTCACCACGCCTAGCTAATTTTTTTTGTATTTTTAGTAGAGATGGGGTTTCACCATCTTGGCCAGGCTGGTCTTGAACTCCTGACCTCATGATCCACCCATCTCAGCCTCCCCAAGTGCTGGGATTACAGGTGTGAGCCACCACATCTGGCCAGTGCCGTGTTTAACCAGATGATCAATCTCTTGTTTCTGTTTCTATTGTGAGTCCTAGAAAGCCTTTCCTATGTCAAAATATATTTTAAAATTCACCTATGTTTACTTCTAGTATTTTTATGGCTTAAATATTTTTCATTTTTAATTCATCTTATTTTAATGTAAGATCTAATTTTTGTCTTTTTACCCAGATGGTTAAACAGTTGTCAAAAAGTTAAATGATATTAATGATTTTTTTTTCTTTTGAGACAGTCTTACTCTGTCACCCAGACTGGAGTCCAATAGCATGATCACAGCTCACTGCAGCCTTGACCTCCCAGGCTCAAGTGATCCTCCTGCCTCAGCCTCCCAAGTAGCTGGGACTATGGGTGCACACCACCAAACCTGGCTAATTTTTTTTGTCTTTTGTAGAGACATAGTCTCTACTATGTTGCCTAGGCTGGTTTTAAACTCCTGGGCTCAAGTGATCCTCCTGCCTCAGCCTCCCAGAGTGCTGGGATTACAGCGTGAGCCACCACGCTTGGCCACATTAATGATTTTCGAACAAGTAGTGATATGTTCAAATGAGCTGGCTAGGAAAACAATATGGCTTTGGATTTTGGTTGGGTCTAGTCAAAAATTATCAGTTTTATTTTCTAATAGATGAATATATATATATATATTTTGAGATGGAGTCTCACTCCATCGCCCACGCTGGAGTGCAGTGGCACGATCTTGGCTCACTGCAACATCCACTTCCCAGGTTCAAGCGATTCTCCTGTCTCAGCCTCCCAAGTAGCTGGGATTACAGGCGTATGCTGCCATGCCCGGCTAATTTTTTGTATTTTAGTAGAGACGGGGTTTCACCATGTTACCCAGGCTGGTCTCGAACTCCTGAGCTTAGGCAGTCCACCCGCCTTGGCCTCCCAAAGTGCTAGGATTATACATGTGAGCCACGGAGGTTGGCTAATAGATGTATATCTTAAATTTGCATTGAAAGGAATGTGAACATCAAAACTAAATTTGAATTTTATGTTTCCTTAAATTTCTAATAAGTATCTACATGTTCTTGGGATCAGTCAATATAGTTTACTAAGTTAAAATTAAATTTTTTAAGGATAGGCAATGGTTATAATTCTTTGATGAAAGTCTCTATGAATCTGGGCAAGTTACTTAATTTAACATTCAGCTTTTTTATTTGTAAATGGGTATGATAGTGCCTTCTCATAGGATCATTGTAAGGATTTCTTTTACTCTTTCTTTCAGAATTTTGAAGATCAGGTGTAATTATAGCCCAGATTCTGTTGCATCTGTGGTTATTCTAGATCTCTAGGGTTACTGGAGTAAATTATTTGTATACCTCTTCCAGTCCTGATTTAGATTTCCAGGATTTGTCTAGAACATTTTTTTGCCTTCTGGAATTAGCTTACATGACAAATCTGTATGTTTTCTGTTGCTTTTCTTAAGCTACAGTTTTGTGGATGTGCTGAAATACTCATAGATAATTTAGGGGTTTGTAGGTGGGTGATTAGTAAGGTTTTTTTTTTGCAATTTTGATATGCTGATATATTTTTGTATGTTTGTGTAGTTTAGATCCTATCTCTTAAAGCTAGAGGGACAGGAATAAGTCTACTTAAAGAGAAACATTTTGAGGATATCTTATGGATAAGAAACTCTGCTTCTGACTTGCTTGTTTTGGTCACTGGCATTTTTTAATGTTTTCTTGTAAGCACAGTACTTGAGAGTGTTATCATGGAAGTATTGTTGTTCATGTCTTCTTGGTGAGAGGCAGTCTTACATGTGAAACCACAGTAAATAACATAAAACAATATGTTGTTTTGTGTCAGATTGAAGAGCATTAGCAGTTCACAGAAGAAGAGGCTCAGTGAGGACAGGAGGAGTGGTCCTTAAGGAATGTGTTTCATTTAGGTGGAAAGAACGTACTGATTATTGAAACAGCATGACTCAAGATGTGGCAACAGGAACTCGGTTTTGTTGGCACGATTTGGATTGAAGGGTTTGTTTGGAATTTGGCGGGAAATACAGTACATTTGATGTGGTAGGACTAAATATTCAGTCCTTAGAAATGAAGCAGGGGAAATTAGAATTGAAATGGTAGTACATATTGTTATTCACTAGCTTAGCGTGTCACTCTATTTCATTCCTTCAAGAGAGCCAAAAGGTGACAGAGAGAACTCATTGCCAAAAGGTTTTTAAAGATACCACTTTGAAGGTTTGGACTTCAGGGAACAAGCAGTACTAATGAAGCCATCTGTGCTGCACTTGTTTATCTAAACAGTTTGGACAGCTGAACTGGCTCTAGGAATCAAGTTAACAAACCTAGCCCCTTCATCTGCTTGATTCCAATACCGCCTAACAGATATAGCTATAAGGATGAATAGGGTCATTGATACTACTTCTGACTCTGAACAGTATTTGAAATAATAGACGATAGTGGGTTTTTCTCCTCAGTAGTGGTACTCTTGATGGAGTATGGCAACCTTTGACTTAATAGTCACTGGACCTGTATTTCATGTCTTGTGTGATGCTGTAAATTATATGATCTCCTTAGTAACAACCAAAATTTGTATTTATAACTACTTAATTACTATAACTAAGTAGATTAGAAATCCTGGCAAGACTTTTGAGTCCCAGAGTAGTGGTGATTTATCTGAGCCAGTATCCTAGATATGTAATTTATAATTCTGGCTTGCCCACAGTTCCTCTGGAGGAAATCTGCTTTTTCTACAGTACATTGCCGAAGAACAGACCTCAATAGCAATTTTTTTTTTTAACCATATAAAACTGTATTGCAGTGGATTGGTCCAGCAGTGGGCATTTGACCTAAGGGCTGCTAATTCATCAGCCACCTAAAAACCCAGGATTGTCTAGTTGGGAAAATTTATAGTCAGTTATAGAAAACATGGAGTTAATTTGCCATTGAGCCATGGGAGCTGAAGCTGGAAAGATGTGTTGGTGTAGAGTCCTGTAAAACTAAAGTTTAAAGGAATGGAAAGTAGATGTAAACAGAAGCTATGAATTACAGAAATGATAAAGGAGATAAGGAAGCCATTTGGTAACTATAAAAGAGTAGGGCATATGTGCTGAGAGAAGTGCAAAATTCTGAGAGAAACCATGTGGTTTGAGAGAGAGGCACACAACACAAGAGTGAAGATTCTAGTTTCTGGCACTGTAGATGCTGTTCTTCCTTTAGTACTTCTGTGGCTCCTGCCCTTCTTGAGACTACATTCATTCCTCCCTACCCGCAGGAAAGATTGTAGGCTTTGGTGTTAGACATTTGACATTAGAATTCTGGCTGTTTTACCAGCCCCTGCAACCTTGGGCAAACTGCTTAACCTCTCTGTCTCAAATCTCTCTCACCTGTAAAATGAGCATCGTAACAATACCTTTTCTCACTGGATTGATGTGAGGATTAAGTGAGAATGACACATGGAAAGCTTAGAACAATGCTAAGCGTATAACAAATGTTCAATAAGTAATATATATGTAATGATATTTGAGGTAATTTGATTTTTTTGCAACTCAAAGAGTCTATAGTTAATCTCCTTGCTGATTCACTTAGAGCAGAGTAATCTTGTGTGGGTGGGGGCTGGGTAAACAAGATAAGGTATAAGGAGTTAGAAAATATTGTCTTATACAGTGTGAATAATAATACATTGAGCATTTAATAGATGTTTGGTGTTCTAAGCATTTCACCTGTATTCACTCATTGGATGTTTCTGTTACCTTCATTGTAAAGATGTAGAAACTGAGGCACAGAGAGGCTAACCAACTTGCCCAAGGTTATAATGGTGAAAGACCGAATGCTTTTTCCCTAAGACCAGCAACAAAACAGATGGCTACTCTCACCACTTCTGTTTCACAGTGTGCTGGAGTTGCATTGCAGCCAATACAGTCAAGAAAAATAAATAGACTGGGTGTGCTGGCTCACGCCTGTAATGCCAACACTTAGAGAGGCTGGAAGCAGGGGTGGATCACCTGAGTTCAGGAGTTCGAGACCGGCCTGGCCAACATGGTGAAACCCTGTCTCTACTAAAAATACAAAAAAAATTAACCCAACATGATGGCGGGTGTCTGTAATCCCAGGTACTCAGGAGGCTGAGGCAGGAGGATCAGTTGAAACTGGGAGGGCGCACCACTGTACTCCAGCCGGGGCGACAAAGTGAGACTCCATCTCAAAAAGAAAAGAAAAGGCATCCAGATTGGAAAGGAGGAAGTAAAATATCTTCTTTGTAGATGACGTGATTGTCTGTAGAAAATCTGATGGAATTTGCTGCAAAATTTTTGGGACTAAGTGAATTTAATAAAGTTGTGGATTACAGTCAGTCTATAAATATCAATTGTATTTATTTAGCAATGAGCAGTTAGAAATTGAAATGTAATGAAACCAGTACCATTGATAATAGTATCAGATATGAAATACTGTAAACTACACAGCATTGTAGTAAGAAAGTAAAGAAGACTTAGATAAGTGGGGAGATATTCTTTGTTTATGGGTGAGAAGAGTCATTGTTGCTAAGATAACAATTATCCCTAAATTGATCAATGCGATTCCAATGAAAATGCTAGCAAGCTTTTTTTGGGGCAGGGGGATAGAAATTGACAAGCTGATTCTGAAATTCATGTGGAAACATAAAGGACGTAGAATAGCCAAAACAGCTTTGAAAAAAGAAGAACAAAGTTGGAGGTCTAATGCTGTCTAACATCACAATTTATTAGAAATCTGAAGTGGTCAAAACAATGTTGTATCTGTATAAGGATGGCAAAATAGATCAATGGAATAGAACAGCATCCAGAAGTAAGCCAGTACATAAATGGACAACTGAATTTTGACAAGGTGCAAAGGCAGTTCAGCAGAGAAAGGATAGTCTATTCAACAAATAATGCTGGCACAATTGGATATCCAAATGCAGACAAATGAACTTCAGTCTATATCTTGCACTGTTTGTGAAAATGAACTCAAAATGAATCAAAGACCTAAATGGTAAAGCCTAAAATTACAAACTTTTGGCAAAATTAGGACAAAATCTTTATCTTGAGTCAGGCAAAATTATTTTTAGTTATAACACCAAAAGCATGATCCATAAAATAGCACATTGATAAAATGATTTTTTTTATCAAATTGAAAATGTGCTCTTCCAAGGAGAATTCTTTTTTTTTTTTTTGAACTTCATTCTTTCACCCAGGCTGGATTCCAGTGGTGTGGTCTTGGTTCACTGCAACTTTCACTTCCTGGGTTCAAGCAATTCTCCTGCCTCAGCTTCCCAAGTAGCTGGGACTACAGGCATGTGCCACCCACCACACCTGGCTGATTTTTGTATTTTTAGTAGAGATGGGGTTTCACTATGTTGGCCAGCTGGTCTCGAACTCCTGACCTCAGGTGATCCACGCACCTCAGACTCCCAAAGTGCTGGGATTACAGGTGTGAGCCACCATGCCCGGCCAAAAAGAGAATTCTTAAGAGAATGAAAAGACAGGCTGTAGGATGGGAGAAAATACTTGCAAATCAAATGCGTGATTAAGACCTTGTATATAGAATATATACTAATGAACTCTCAACTAAACACCAACAATCCAATTTTTTAAAATCTGCAAAATATTTGATAGATACCTCACCACAGAAGATATGCTAAGTATATGAAAAGATGTTTAGTCTTTATATATATATTTTTTTATTTAACAGTAGTATTTAATGCTGCCAAAAAGTATAAAAATACAGTAGGAATGGCAGTACAATGCAAAGTAATCTTTCCTAATTTGTTTCTTGTATATCTTTCTGCGTTTCATACATATATTATAAACACTTAACAACACATCACATTAAAGGTTCTGCAAAGTGTTATGCTGGTCGGTGCTCTTCATCCCCTGGATGTAAAGTTTACTTTGTAAACAAACAACTGTGAGGCAATCTAGAGGGTTAGCAAGCCTCATTTTAGTTTCCAGAGTGGGCTTCAGGTCTTGCTTTGCACATCAGTGGTTCAAAATTTATAGCTGCAGAATATTCTCAAGTCATGAATATTAGGTGTCTGTCAATCTTGGCTTTTTTTTTTCGTTCATTCTCATTTAGCCTCTGTTTCATCTGCTGCACTTTCTGAGCTGTGGGGGCCTTTCTGTCCTCTCGAATACATTTCGGTAGAGCACTCTCATTGTTCTCCTCCATTGTATCTTGCATTTTAGAAGAAAGGCCTGTACATCAGTCACCTGTCAGTTTTTATTCTTCTAGACCTATTCTGTTCCCATTGTATTTTTCAGTCATTATTTTGTTTGGTGAATGATCAAAAGCAGGAGATAAGTCTCCTTAGAAAGTTCTTTCCATCATTTCTGTATACTAGAATCTCCCTTTATACATTTGCTCCTTATATTATAGCCATGTATGAGAATCTCAGTTGATCTGGGGTCTGAGATAAAACCCATTCGGTATTTTCTCATGTTCAATAACGCTTGTTTTAATGTTAATATCGTCTCCTTTTTCCTTCAAAACAAGACGAGTGTCTACCAGAGAGAAGGTGCCAGAGTGCCCAATGCCTGCACTACAGTGGATCACTGCAGGCCCATGGTCAGGGTTCCACGAGCCAGATTTTCTCACTTTAAACAAGAAATTGGGAAATGAAGCTGGTGATTTAGGGACTCCAAAATCTGGCCAGGTAGTGTAATGAAAGTGAGATATTGTTCTGGTTTCACCACTGTTGATATTTTCTATTTGTAGTAGATGTACTGTATAGTACGACTTCACATCTTCTGACAAGAGCTTCACACTGAATCCTGTTTCTTTACAGCATCTCTTGGTCATCTTTTCGCCAGTACTGTGCATGTTTAACCGATTCTTTCTTCACAATGTGGTTCAGCATGACAATTGCTTTGGTCTTCTGCTGCCAAACCATAAGCCAGAAATGGCAGCATGCGTTAGGAAGTGGACCCTGTGTTAAGATGTAACTTCTTTGTGCTTCTGCTATGTCAACTAAGCTGGCATTAATATAATCATTCTCAGCATTTTGCAGTTTAAGACAACTGTGATCATCAGGTACAGCAGCTGCCAGCGATGCTGAGCATCCAACTCCTTTAACTCCCGCTCAGTGGTGGTGGGCATGGCAGCAGGAGCAAGCTGGCATGAGCAAACCCTGCTCCAGCAGAGAGGCTCAGGCCCCGCACGATCCACGGAGAGCCTGTATTATATTAATTATCATGTTAATAGTCACTAAAGAAATGGGAACCAAAATCAGTGAACTAGCACTACCTACCTGAAAGACTGACCATACCAAGTGTTAGCAAAGACGTGAAAGATTAGAACTCTATACTTTTCTGTTAGGACTGTGAAACGGTTCAACTACTTTAGGAGACAGTTTGGTTGTTTCTTAAAATGTTAACATACAGGCTGGGCACCATGTCTCACTTCTGTAATCCCAGCACTTCAGGAAGCTGAGGCAGGTGGATCACCTGAGGTCAGGAGTTCGAGACCAGCCTGGCCAGCATGGTGAAACCCTGTCTCTGCTGAAAATACAAAAATTAGCCAGGCATCATGGCATATGCCTGTAATCCCAGCTACTTGGGAGGCTGAGGCAGGATAATCCCTTGAACCCGGGAGGCGGAGGTTGTGGTGAGCCAAGATTGCGCCACTACACTCCAGCCTGGGCAACAGAGTAAGACTCTGTCTCAAAAAAAAAAAAAAAAACAAAAACCTTAACGTATACCTACCAGCAGTTCCACTCCTAGGCATTTACTGAAAAGACCCATGCACTAATGTTCACAGCTTTATTTATGATAGTCATAAACTGGAAAAAATGGATAAATAAATTGTGATGTAACTATACTATTTAGCAATATAAATGAATGAACTATTTATTGATAGTCACAACAACAGGGATGAATCTCAAAATAATTATGCAGAGCAAAAGAAGGCAGGCACTGGCTGGGCACAGTGACTCACGCCTGTAATCCCGGCACTTTGGGAGGCTGAGGCAGGTGGATCACCTGAGGTCAGCAGTTTGAGACCAGCCTGGTCAACATAGTGAAACCCCATCTCTACTAAAAATACAAAAATTAGCAGTTGTGGCAGACACCTGTAATCCCAGCTACTCAGGAGGCTGAGGCAGGAGAATCGCTTGAACAAGAGGCGGAGGTTGTAGTGAGCCGAGATTGCACCACTGCATTCCAGCCTGGGTGACAGAGCAAGACTCCATCTCAAAAAAAAAAAAAAAAAAAAAAGGCCGGGCGTGGTGGCTCGAGCCTGTAATCCCAGCACTTTGGGAGGCCAAGACGGGCGGATCGCGAGGTCAGAAGATCGAGACCATCCTGGCTAACACGGTGAAACCCCGTCTCTACTAAAAAATACAAAAAACTAGCCGGGCGAGGTGGCGGGCACCTGTGGTCCCAGCTGCTCGGGAGGCTGAGGCAGGAGAATGGCGTAAACCCGGGAGGCGGAGGTTGCAGTGAGCTGAGATCCGGCCACTACACTCCAGCCTGGGCGACAGAGCGGGACTCCGTCTCAAAAAAAAAAAAAAAAAAAGAAGGTAGGCACTTTGGGGGTGACTAATTATGTTCCTTATCTTGATTTTTCATAGGTGTATACTGTATATATATTTTGAACTATATAATTTATTGCATGTAACCTATATATATAAAGGTTTTTTGTTGTTTTTTTTGTTTGTTTGTTTTACATTGATAGGGATGGAGTCTTGCTATGTTGCCTAAGCTAGTCTTGAACTCCTAGGCTCAAGCTGTCCTCTTGCTTACAGGTACACACCACCAACAACCCATTTAGTCTATCACTTAATTGATAGACTAAAATTTAGCTTTCGTTTTTGGACCAAATCTGTTTTTAAAAATTTTTAAATTCATGCAGGCTGAGTGCGGTTGTCTCAAGCTTAATAATCCTTGCACTTTGGGAGGCCAAGGTAGGTGGATCACCTGAGGTCCAGAGTTTGAGACCAGCGTGGCCAACATGGTGAATCTTTGTCTTTACTAAAAATACAAAAATTAGCTGGTGCCTGTAATGCCAGCTACTCGGGAGACTGAGGCAGGAGAATCACTTGATCCCAGAAGGCAGAGGTTGCAGTGAGCCGAGATCACACCATTGCACTCCAGCCAGAGCAACAGAGCAAAAACTTTGTCTCAAAAAAAAAAAAAAAATGCAATAAAGATTTACTACAGATAGAAAATGATAAAAGATTGATTAAAACTTTATATAACATGCATTAGGGTTCTATAGAGGAACTGAACTAATGGAATAGATATATATATATTAAGAGGAATTTATTAAGTATTAACTCACAGGATCACCGGGTCCCACAATAGGCTCTCTGCAGGCTGAGGAGCAAGGAGAGCCAGTTTGAGTTCCAAAACTGAAGAACTTGGAGTCTGATGTTTGAGGGTGGGAAGCCTCCAGCATGGGAGAAAGGTGTAGGCTAGGAGGCTAGGCCAGTCTCTTTTTCACATTTTTCTGCCTGCTTATGTTCCAGCCACACTGGCAGCTGACTGGATTGTGCCCACCCAGATTAAGGGTGGGTCTGCTTTTCCCAGCCCACTGTCTCAAATGTTAATCTCTTTTGGCAACAGGCTCACAGACACACCCAGAATCCATACTTTGTATCCTTCAATCCAATCAAGGTGACACTCAGTATTAACTATCACATGCATCATTACTTTGTTTTTCATATACTTTAATATATACAAAGCAGAAAAAGTTGAAAGAAATTTTGTTTTTTAGAAATCATTAAGAAATAAAATTCCTTTGGAGTAGTGATTTTCAACTGGAGACTGTCGTCTTGGAGACGTTTGATTTCACAGCTGTTACTGGAATCCACTGGGTAGAGGCCAGAGATACTTCCACACAGCCTGCAATGCACAGCAAAGTCCTCCTCAACAAAGAATTATCTAGTTCCAGATGTTAGCAGTGCCAAAGTTGAGAAACCCTGATTTGGAGTATCTAAAGTCAATTTTAGTTGTTTATTATTTAATCATGTGTTATTACACGTACATGTGTTGAATATGTTACTGCCAAAACAAGTTGCTAAACAAAAACCTCTTAAGAAAATTGTGTATTAGGCCTTTGGGAATGTGTGGATGATGTGTTCGTGAGACTCTTTGATTCATGAAATAATTATTTTTGGGTAGCCACCTGGAGTTCTATTTGGATGTGTTGCAGTACTTGTGTTCATATCCTTTGAAAAAAAAATGTTGAAATATTACCACTTGTACACCTCATTCCCCAACCTAGTCTGATAGAGGCCACCAGTAGAGCTTAATTTTAATTGATAGACTAAAAATTAGTTTTTTTAAAAAAATAATTGGTGGCTATTCAAAATCTGAAATTTAGATTTAAGATTTATTAATTTTGAATGCCTACCTAGCCAGCTTTTTTTCCAGTGTTCCATAAATAGGCCAAGATCCTGGTTCTTAGATCTAACTTTAGCAGTTTTACTGATAACCCTTGGATCTTTAGTATTTTCTTCTTTTTCCATTTTAAAAGAGAACCTTGAGGAGAGAGAAGGTAGATATGAATGGAAGAATAGGGGGAAGGACAATGATTTGGATTGGTTTGAAACATTGGCCCCTAATATGTTGCGTTTTGAGGAGTGGTATTTTTCTAAACGGAGTAATACTTGGGATTTTGTAAATTCAGTTTGATGAGGATCTTAGAAGTAGCTTACTGCTATTGCAGTTATTTACAGCTGCTCCAGAAGACTGATAGCTATATGACTGGATTTGATCCATGCATGGAGGTAGAAAGTACCTTACTTTGCATATTACTCACATCTATTGCACTAAAGCAGTGCTTTCTGGCTGGGTGCAGTGGCTCATGCCTGCAATTCTAGCACGTTGGAAGGCTGAGGCAAGCGGATTGCCTGAGCTCGGGAGTTCAAGACCAGGCTGGGCAGTGTGGCAAAACCCCATCCCTACAAAAACAACAACAACAACACACACACACACACACACACAAATTAGTCGAGCATGGTGGCACACACCTGTAGTCCCAGCTACTTAGAGGGCTGAGGCAGGAGGATCTCTTGAGCCTGGGAGGTTGAGGTTGCAGTGAGCCAATATCACGCCACTGTACACCAGCCTCGGTGACAGAGTGAGACTCTGTCTCAAAAATAATGAATAAATAAATAATAAATAAATAAATAAAACAGTACTTTCTGAAGTAGAATCTATCCATTTTTGTTCTAGGTGAGAGGTTGACAAACCTCTAAAGGCCCAAAGAGTAAATAATCTGCGCTTTGCAGGCCATGCAAGTCTCTGTTGCAGCTATTCAGTTCTGCCTTTGTAGTGTGAAAGCAGCCATAGACAACACATAAATGGATGAGTGGCTGTGTTCTGTTAAAATTTTATTTACAAAAATGGGGCTGGATTTAGGTTGTGGGCCAGTTTGCCAAACGCTGTTCTAGGCCACCAGTGTTTCCTCTTTGGGATATTTGACATTTTCTGCTTAATTTTCCAGTGGTGGCTTACTGCAAATAAAAGAGAGTGGCACCCTTTTACTTGCAGCTACTGTGCTGTGTTTGATGGCTTTTACTGATGATGGTATGTAATAAGTGAATGATGTGAACTTTAAGAAGTAGAATAAGGCAACCTTAGGTTTTTTCTCTCTCACATTCTGCATGCAGCTGGTTGATGAATTCAGGCACTTTTACTTTGAAAAGTCTCTGGAATTAGGTTTTTTAATGTTCGTATTTATAATTTCTTGGCTGCAGTAGGATAATAACCTCCTTATTGCTCCTTCTGCATTTAAGGTTCTCAAATTCATCAATGTCCACAAATGTTACCTAAGTTACCTTTCTAAAATAAAAGTATTGTGGTACACTTCTCTGTCTGTAATTACGCAGGGACTCCCAGTCACTCAGAGCAGTGGTTCTTGACTGCTTTTTATTCCTGAGTCCCTTTGAAAATCACTAATAGCTGTGGATCCAGGAAAATGAGTTTATTTTTGTGTGTGTTCATGTACACAGTTTTCATACTTTGGGGGAATTGGGCAATATATGGCCCTAAAGTTTTATGCATGTCTCTTAGTTAGGAAATCTTGATTTACATTAAAGTACATTTCTTTCCATGCTGTTGTAAGTGCTTCGTGAGCTGGCTAGAGTCTATCTTTGTAATTTATCTTCCATGTTCACACACACAGACATACACACCCCATGCACTCCCCCTCCCCAACCCGTTGTGCTTTTTTCTACAAAGAACCAACATTCCTCCGTTGTGGCAATTTCTTCCATTCTTGTGGCTTTGCAAATAGCATTTCCTCGTGCCAGGATTGCCCTTACCGTAAATTTCCCTTCCATATGCCCATTTTCTACTTGTTAAGACTCATCTCAGATATCAGATTCTCTGTGAAGATATTCCTGACATCTCTTCCTTGGCAGACAGAAGTAAATATGAAGAAATTCTAGCAAATGAAACAAATAGGGACACCTTTTTTCGGAGTGGGGAGGAAGATGGAAGGAAGATTTCTTGGAAAGCTTTATTTGCTCTTCTTGAGAGAGAACACTATTCCATAACCTTCTGAACCTCTCTAAGCCTCCTTTTCTAAACTGATTATCAGTTTCTTAAATTGATTACATTATTGATAAATAATAATATTTATCTTGGAGGGGTGTTAGAATAAATGATGAACAGTGTTTGAATCTCCTAACACCTCAATACTTATATAGGAAATTCCCTTCTTCTGATCATTGGGTGGCCTCCGGAACTTATGCAGGAAGGAGTAAGTGTACGTTCAGAGACCTGGTACTCTTAGTTCTTAATAAAAATGTTCTGCTGAAAAACTAGGTCATAAATTTACTAGAACATTTCTTGAAGTCCTTCTGATGAAATTAAAGTGTGTGGGCAAGCTACAAGTCACTATGCAAATATTTATGTTGTTATAGGTATTGTTACATTTAAAAGACCAGAGGGATCTTTACTATTAGAGCAAAAAACTTTTTTTTTTTTTTTTTCTAGTCAGTTACTGATAGAATAGATTTCTGGCTTTCACAAATTAACACTTATAATTGTGGGTTCTCACTATTCCATGAATGACAGGGAGGATGCATGGCATATGATAGTTTGTAATTTGCTGAGCCCAGATTGGTCCTAGTCTCTACTACCTAGTAGGTAAATCTCAATGTGATTTGCTAATCTCTACTATTTGTAGAGTAATTTTTGTTTTTTTTTTTTTAGATAGGGTCTCACTCTGTTGCCCAGGCTGGGGTGCAGTGGCGCAGTCTTGGCCCACTGCAGCCTTGACCTCCCAAGCTGAAGTAGTTCTCTCACCCCAGCCTTCCAAGTAACTGGGACTATGGGACTATAGGCATGAACCACCATGCCCAGCTAATTTTTAATTTTTTTTTTTTTTTGTAGAGATGGAGGTCTTGCTTTGTTGCCTAGGCTGGTCTTGAACTCCTGGGCTCAAGTGGCGCTTCCACTTCCCTCTCCCAAAGTGCTGAGATTACAGGTGTGAGCCATGTGGCCTGGCCATAGTAACTTTTGTTGCCAGCACTATCTTTCTACAGCTGGAGCCAACTCCTGCTGCTTGCTGGTGATCAAAGAGAAGCAAAAAGCAATAGCTGTAGAAGGAAGAATTTAGAGTAAATTAAAGAGTAAAATGTAACATTTCGTGATGGCTTTAATTCATGATTCATATGAGTCACCTTTACAGTTTACATAGTAATGTGAATAAGTATAAATTATTTCAATCTTCTTAGAATCATTAAAGGTCTGTAGGAGTTAAAAAATAATTACACTTTAATGTTTTATATGCCATAGTAGTATCTATTCCAAATCTCCAATTTGGAAATCTTTCAAGTTGTCTTGGAAAAAATACTTCATAAACTTATACCAAGGGTCTATTGTAGTTGAAGTCATTGCTTAGGTATCCATTTGTTGAGACTTTGAATTCAGTATGGTCTCTCTCTCTCTCTTTTTCTGTCTCTCTCTCTGTTTCTGTGTATATCCGTCTGAATGGAATTTGTAAGATATAATTTAATAGTCCATTAATATGGACTCTACCTTTTCATTGTATACAGTCCAGGCTTTTCTATTATTGTGACAAACATTGCCCTTTATTTCTTCAGACTCAATTCCTGATGCTTCCCACCTCCGTTTGCATTTGCCCTCTGTACTGTACTTGAACTACTGGCAGTCCCCTGAATACGAGAAGGGATTTCACTGTTCCTTTGTACATACTGTTTCCTTTGTCATCTTATTCAACTAAAAAACTTTTATTAGGAATGAAGAAGGAGAGAAACTAGTTATTTTACACCGGGCAACTCACACATTTCCATAGCATTTAAACATTCAAGAAGGGCTGACGGAAAGTGCCAAGGATTAGCAAATGGAAGACTTGAATTTAAGATCTACCTGTGCCATTAATTGGTTATGTGGCCTTGGCAAGATCACATGACCTTGGCGTTGGATTGGTGTTGTCTTTTGTAAAATCAGGATTGGAACAAAGCAGTGGGTTAGCAAATTTGTCCTTTTTTTTTTTCTGCCTTCATATTCTTTCATTCTTACACATTTGAAAGATGCAACACTTTCTCATCACTTTACAATGAATTCCTACAGCCATGATTCTCTATGGTATTCGGGTTTGGGACATGGGCCCTGAGACGAGGCAGGTATTAAAATTAGAGAAGACCTGGGGTTTGAAATGCACCCTAAGTTGAGATCTCTAAGATATCTTCCATCTCCTAAATAATATTCATCTGTATTATCAACACGAGGCAAAAATATTTATGGATATATGAGCATAGGTCCAAAAAGCTGTTCTTCAGCCTATTTTGTCTCAGGTCCAGATTGACGCTAAACAAGTGATCACTAACGCCATCTGTTGGTGGTAACAGTTGTACTTTTTCTTTTAAAATTTATGTTGTAGCATAACGTTCACCATAATACTATCAAACAAAAATGTTGGGGACCAAGCGTCTCTGTCTTATTATGGAGTGGAGTTAGAGATACTTATGTACCAAATGCTTTAAACAGGAGGAAAAGACCATAAAACACTTCAGTTTTAACAGTACCTGCATTAGAGTTGTACTGTTTATTGGGTGTGTAACTTTGTTGGTTTCTATGAAAATGTGCAGGTTGAAGGTTTATTTCTTTCTTTTTTTTTTTTTTTTTTTTTTTTTTGAGACGGAGTCTCGCTCTGTCGCCCAGGCTGGAGTGCAGTGGCCGGATCTCAGCTCACTGCAAGCTCCGCCTCCCGGGTTTACGCCATTCTCCTGCGGGGACTACAGGCACCCGCCACCACGCCCAGCTAATTTTTTGTATTTTTAGTAGAGATGGGGTTTCACCATGTTAGCCAGTATGATCTCGATCTCCTGACCTCGTGATCCGTCCACCTCGACCTCCCAAAGTGCTGGGATTACAGGCGTGAGCCACCGTGCCCAGCCTGCAGGTGGAAGGTTTTTAAGTTGAGGAGCTTCTGTATAACTTGGGAGAATTTACAGTTTCCCTCCCTTTTTATTTTTAAATAATTTCAAACTAATAATAAAGTTAAAATAATAGTGTGTTAGGGTTCTCCAGAGAAACAGAGTGAATAGGATGTGTATATATATTTTATTTTATATATATAATCCTTATTTATTACACATACTACATAATTAATTACACATACTAAATGCTTTCTTGTATATACTATAAGGAATTGGCTCACATGATCCTGGAGGCTGAGAAGTCCCAAGATATGCCATTGGTATGCTGGAGACCCGAAATAGTTAATATGTAATTCCTGACTGAGTGTGAAGGCCTGAGAAGCAGGAGAGCCAGTGGTATAAGTTCTAGTCCAGAAGCCAGCAGGTTCTAGACCTGAGAAGAGTTTTGATGTTTCAGTCTTGAGTCCAAAGGGAGGAAAACACCAGTGTTCAGTTAAAGCACTCGTTCAGCCTTTTTGTTCTATTCATACCCTCAACAGATGAGTTCTGCCACATTAGGTGGGCAATCTGCCTTACTCAATCTGCTAATTCAAATTTTTATCTAATCCAGAAATACCTTCACAGACACACCCAGAATAGTGTTCGACCAGATGTCTGGGCACCATGTAGTTCAGTCAAGTTGACATATAAAATTATTCAAAATAATAAGAGAACTCCTATATACCTTCTACCTAAATTTACCAGTTTTTGTTTGTTTGTTTGTTTGTTTGTTTTGAGACGAAGTCTCACTCTGTTGCCTAGGCTGGAGTGCAGTGGTGCATTGCAACTTGTGCCTCTCAGGTTCAAGTGATTATCCTGCCTGAGCCTCCCTTGTAGCTGAAACTACAGGCATATGCCACCACGCCTGGCTGATTTTTGTGTTTTTAGTAGAGATGGGGTTTCACCATGTTGGCCAGGCTGGTCTTGAGCACCTGACCTCAGGTGATGTGCCTGTCTTGGCCTCCTAAAATGCTGAGATTACAGGCTTGAGCCACTGTGCCTGGCCAGCTCACCAGTTTTTAACATTTTGTCACATTTCCTTTTTTCTTTTTATTTTTTTCCAATGTGTGTGTGATTTTTTCTTTTTTAATTTCAGTTTTTATTTTAGATTCGTGGCATACTTGTGTAGTAGATTTGTTCCCGGGGTATATTGTGTGATGCTGAGGTTTGGGGTATGATTGATCCCATCACCTTGGTAGTGAGCATAGTACCCAGTAGTTAGTTTTTCAACCCTTCCCCCTTTCCCCCACTCCTCCTTCTAGTAGTGCCCAGTATCATTGCCATCTTTATGTCCACGAGTACTCATTGATTAGCTCCCACTTATAAGTGAGAACATGGCAGTATTTGCTTTTCTGTTCCTGTGTTAATTTGCTTAGGATAATGGCCTCTAGCTACATCCATGTTGCTGCAAAGGACATGATTTCATTCTTTTTTTATGGTTGCATAATATTCCATGGTGTACATGGACCACATTTTCTTTGTCTAGTCCACCATTGATGCGTACCTAGCTTGATTCTATATGTCTTTGCTATTGTGAATAGTGCTGTGATGAACATATGAGTGCATGTGTCTTTTGGTAAGAACAATTTATTTTCTTTTGAATGTTTACCCAGTAATGGGCTTGCTGTGTCAAATGGTAGTTCTATTTTAAGTTATATGAGAAATTTCCAAACTGCTTTCCATAGTGGCTGAACTATTTACATCCCCACCAACAGTGTATAACCTTCCCTTTTCTCCGTAGCCTCCAACATCTGTTATTTCTTGACTTTTTAATAATACCCGTTCTCACTGGTGTGAGATGGTATCTGATTGTGGTTTTGATTTGCATTTCTCTGATGATTAGTGATGTTGAACATTTTTTTCATGTTTGTTGGCCACTTGTATGTCTTCTTTTGGGAAGTGTCTGTATCTTTTTCCCTTTTTTTTTTTTTTTTTTTTGCTTGTTCAATTGTTTACATTCCTTATAAATTTTGGATATTAGACCTTTGTCAGATGCGTAGTTGGTCAGTATTTTCTCCCATTCTATAGGTGATCTGTTGACCCTGTTGATTGTTTTCTTGTGGAAGAGCTCTTTAGTTTAATTAGGTCCCACTTGTCCATTTTTGTTTTTGTTACATTTGCTTTTGAGGACTTAGTCATAAGTTACTTCCCAAGGCACATGTCCAGAATGGTGTTTCCTAGATTTTTTTTCTAGGATTCTTATAATTTTAGGTTTTACATTTAAATCTTTAAATCCATCTTGTTAATTTTTGTATGTGGTGAAAGGTAGGGGTACAATTTCATTATTCTGCATATGGCTAGCCAGCTATCCCAGCACTATTTATTAAATAGGAAGACTTTTCTGATTGCTCATTTTTGTCAGCTTTATACAGGATCAGATGGCTGTAGCTGTTGGCTTTATTTCTGGGTTCTCCATTATGTTCCATTGGTCTATATGTCTGTTTTGTACTAGTACCATGCTGTTTTGGTTACTTACGGTAGCATTATGGTATAGTTTGAACTCAGGTATGTGATGCATCACACTTTGTTCTTTTTGCTTAGGATTGCTTGTATTTTTGGATTTTTGTTGTTGTTCCATGTGAATTTTAGAATAGTTTTTTTCTGGTTCTGTGAAAAGTGATGTTTGTAGCTTTATAGAAATAGTATTGAATCTGCAGCTTGCCTTGAGCAATGTGGCCATTTTAATTTGGCCATGTCGTTTGTTTACCACGGGCTATTTGGCCTGTAGTTTAGTTGTTTTATTGTGTTTTTGCCAGGTTTTGGTATCAAGGTGATGCTGACTTCATAGAATGAGTTTAGGGAGGTGTCCCTCCTTCTTAATTTTTTTGATTCTTTCAAACCAGCAGCATGGAATGCTTACCCATTTGTTTGCGTCATGTGATTTCTTTCAGCAGTGTTTCGTAGTTTTTGTAGAGATCTTTCACCTCCTTGGTATTTGTTTGTTTCTGTGTATTCCTAGGTATTTTGTTGTTGTTCTGTTGTAAATGGAATTGTGTTCTTGATTTGGCTTTCATCTTGAACGTTATTGGTGTATGGAAATTATGATTTTTGTATATTGACTTTGTACCTTGAAACTTTACTGAAGTCATTGATCAGTTGTAGGATCCCTTTTGCAGTCTTTAGGGTTTTCTAGGTATAGAATCACATGGTCAGTGAAGAGAGCTAGTTGGACTTCTTTTTTTCCTATTTGGATGCCTTTTATTTCTTTCTCCTGTGCGATTGTTCTGACAAGGACTTACAGTACTATGTTAAGTGAGAGTGGGTATTCTTGTCTTGTTACACCTGTCAAGAGGAACACTTTTAGCTTTTGTCTGTTCAGTATGATTGGCTGTGGGTTTGCCATAAATGGCTCTTAGGTATGTTCCTTTGATGCCTAGTTTTTTTGAGGGTTTTTATCATAAGAGATGTTGGATTTTATCAAAAGCTTATTCTGTATCTACTGAGATGATCATAGGGTTTTTATTTTTAATTCTGTTTATGTGGTGAGTCACATTTATTGATTTGTATATGTGGAACCAACCTTGCATCGCAAGAATGAAGCCTGCTTAATCATGGTGAATTAACTTTTTGGTGTGCTGCGGATGTGGCTTGCTAGTAGTGTGTTAAAGATTTTTACGTCTGGCCGGGCGCGGTGGCTCAAGCCTGTAATCCCAGCACTTTGGGAGGCCGAGACGGGCGGATCACGAGGTCAGGAGATCGAGACCATCCTGGCTAACACGGTGAAACCCCGTCTCTACTAAAAAATACAAAAAACTAGCTGGGCGAGGTGGCAGGCGCCTGTAGTCCCAGCTACTCGGGAGGCTGAGGCAGGAGAATGGCGTAAACCCGGGAGGCGGAGCTTGCAGTGAGCTGAGATCCGGCCACTGCACTCCAGCCTGGGTGACAGAGCGAGACTCCGTCTCAAAAAAAAAAAAAAAAAAGATTTTTACGTCTATGTTCATCAGGGATATTAGCCTGTAGTTTACTTGTTTTGTTGTATTTTTGCCCGGTTTTGGTATCAAGGTGATGCTGGCTTCATAGAATGAGTTAGGGAGGAGACCCCCTCCTTGATTTTTTGGAGTAGGTTTGGAAAGACTGTTACCAGTTTTTCTTTGTATGTCTGGTAAAATTTGTGAATCCATCTGGTCTAGGGCCTTTTTTGGTTGGTAGGTTTTTTATTACTCAATTTTAGAATTTGATATTGGTGTGTTTAGGGTTTCAGTTTCTTTCTAATTCAGTCTTGCGGGGGGTTGTGATTTTCCAGGAATTTCCAGGAATTCCATTTTCTCTAGAGTTTTTAGTTTGTGTGTGTACAGGTGTTCATAATAGTCTTTGAGGATCTTTTGTATTTCTGTGGAATTGGTTGTAATGTCACTTTTGTCAATTCTGATTGTGCTTATTTGGATCTCATTTCTTCTTAGTTTATATATCTGGTGGTCTGTCAATCTCATATAACCTTTCAAAGAACCAACTTTTGGTTTCATTGATTCTTTTAATTTTTAATTTTTGGAGGTATATAGTAGGTGTATACATGAGATATTTAGATAGAGGCATACAGTGAGTAATAATCACATCATGGTAAATGGGGTATCCATCCCCTCAAGCATTTTTCCTTTGTACAAGCAATCCAATTATACTCTTTTAGTTATTTTCAATTGTACTCTTTTAGTTATTTTAAAATGTACAATTAAATTATTACTGACTATAGTCACCCTGTAGTGCTATCAAATACTAGGTCTTACTCATTCTTTCTTTTTATACTCATTATCTGTCATTTCCTTACCCACCCCACCCCCCGCCCTCATCCCCTCAACTGCCCTTCTCAGCCTCTGGTAACCATCCTTCTACTCTCTATCTCCATGAGTTCAATTGTTTTGATTTTTAGCTCCCACAAATGAGTGAGAACATAAAATGTTTATCTTTCTGTGTCTGACTTATTTCATTTAACGTAATAACCTCCAGTTCCATCCATGTTGTTGTAAATGACAGGATCTCAATCTTTTTTTGGCTGAATAGTACTCCATGATGTATATGTATAATATTTTCTTTATCCATTCATTCATCTGTTGATGGACACTTACAGTGATACTGAGAACTTTTTCATATGCCTCTTTACCATTTATATGTTTTCTTTTGAGAAATGTCTATTCAGATCTTTTGCCCATTAAAAAAATCAGAATATTAGATTTTTTTTTTCTGTAGAGTTGTTTGAGCTCCTTATATGTTCTAGTTATTAATCCCTTGTCAGATGGGTAGGCTGCAAATATTTTCTTCCATTCTGTGAGTCTTCTCTTTGTTGATTGTTTCCTTTGCTGTGCAAAAGCTTTTTAACTTGATGTAATTCTATTTGTCCATTTTTATTTTAATTGCTTGTGCTTATGGGGTGTTATTCAATAGATTTTCTCCC
This sequence comes from Piliocolobus tephrosceles, assembly GCF_002776525.5. Taxonomy (NCBI): domain Eukaryota; kingdom Metazoa; phylum Chordata; class Mammalia; order Primates; family Cercopithecidae; genus Piliocolobus; species Piliocolobus tephrosceles. The sequence continues at coordinate 35,325,736 of NC_045434.1, forward strand.
AGACCAATGCCCTGGAGGGTTTTCCAAGTGTTTTCTTATAGTAGTTTCATAGTTTGAGGTCTTCGATTTAAGTCTGTAATCCATTTTGGTTTGATTTTTGTATAAGGTGAGACTTAGGGGTCTAGTTCCATTCTTCTGTACATGGATAGCTAGTTTTCCCAGCCCTGTCCTTTCCCCATTGCCAATGAATGTTCTTGGCACCTTTGTTGAAAATGAGTTCACTGTAGGTGTATGGATTTGTTTCTGGATTCTCTATGCTGTTCAGTTGGTCTATTTGTGTGTTTTTATGCCAGTACCAAGCTATTTTGGTTATTGTAGCTCTGTAGTATAATTTGAAGTCAAGTAATAGGATTCCTCAGTTTTGTTCTTTTCTTTCCCCCCGTCCCCCAGGATTGCTTTCGCTATTCTGTGTCTTTTGTGGTTCCATATAAATTTTAGGATTGTTTTTTCTATTTCCATGAAGAATATTATTGGTATGTTGATAGGGATTGCATTGCGTGGAATCTATAAATTAGTTAGTGTGTACAAGTTAAAAATATTGATTCTTTGAGTCCGTTAACATGGAATATCTTTCCATTTTTCTTGGCATCCTCCTCAATTTCTTTCATCGGTGTTTTATAGTTTCATTGTAGACATCTTTTACTTCTTTGGTTAAGTTACTTCCTGTGTATTTAATTTTATTTGTGGTTCTTATAAATGGGATAACTTTTTAAAATTTCTTTTTCAGGTTGTTCACTATTAGCATACAGAAATGCTACTGATTTTTGTATGTTCATTTTACACCCTGCAACTTTACTCAATGTTTATCAGTCCTAATAGTTTTTTGGTGGAGTCTTTAGGTTTTTCCAAAAATAAGATAATATTATCTGTAAACGAGGATAATTAGCCTTCTTCCTTTCCAAGTTGAATGCATTTTCTTTCTTTCTCTTGTCTGATTGCCCTAGCTAGGACTTCCAGTACTGTGTTGAGTAACAGTGGTGATAGTGGGCATCCTTGTCCTGTTCTGGAGCATATGGTTGATGGAGTATTCTGTGGGTATCTATTAGGTCCAGTTGGTCTGTGTCAAATTTGAGTCCATAATTTTTTAGGTTTTTGCCTCAATGATCTAATGTTGTCATGGGGATATTGAAGTTTCCCACTACTACTTGTGTGGCTAAGTCTTTTCTTAAGTTTAAAGGTACTTGTTTTATGAATCTGGGTGCTCTAATTTTGAGTGTGTATACATTTAGGACAGTTAAGTCTTGTTGAATTGAATATTTTATCACTCTGTAATGCCCTTGTCTTTTTTTACTGTTGTTGGCTTAAAGTCTGTTTTCTGTGATGTAAGAATAGTAACCCCTGTTCTTTTTTGTGTTCCCTTTGCATGATCTTTCTCCAGCTCTTTACTTTGAGCCTATGGATGTCATTAGATGTAAGATAGGTCACTTGAAGATAGCAGATGGATGGGTCTTTTCTTTTTGTTTGTTTGCTTTTGTTTTGTTTTGTTTTGTTTTGTTTTTTGAGACGGAGTCTTGCTCTGTCGCGCAGGCTGGAGTGCAGTGGTGCAATCTCAGCTCACTGCAACCTCCGCCTCCTGGGTTCACACCATTCTCCTGCCTCAGCCTCCCGAGTAGCTGGGACTATAGGCGCTCGCCACTACGCCTGGCTAATTTTTTGTATCCTTTAGTAGAGACGGGGTTTCACTGTGTTAGCCAGGATGGTCTTGATCTCCTGACCTCGTAATCCGCCTGCCTCAGCCTCCTAAAGTGCTGGGATTACAGATGTGAGCCACCGTGCCTGGCCGGGTCTTGTTTTTCTTATCCAGTGTGCCACTCTGTATCTTGAAAATTCTGCTGTTAGACTGATGGGGTTCCTTTTGTATGTGATCTGACCTTTTTCCCTATTTGTCTCTAAGATTATTTCCTTAGCATTGACCTTCGACAGTCTGGTGATGATATGCCTTGGTGATGTTCTTTTTGGATAGTGTCTCACGGGTGCTCTGGATTTCTTGTACCTGGATATTTATCTCTTTAGCAAGATCAGGGAAATTTTCTTGAATTATTTTTCTCAAATATATTTTCCAGGTGGTTTTCTTCTTCTCTGTCTCTTTCAGGAATGCCAGTAGGTTTGGTCAGTTTACATAATCCCATATCTCTCAAAGACTTAATTTTTTTTTTTTTTTTTTTTTTTGAGAGTCTTGCTGTGTACCCAGGCTGGAGTGCAGTGGCACAGTCTGGGCTAAACGCAACCTTTGCCTCCCAGGTTCAAGCGATTCTTGTGGCTCAGCCTCCCAGGTAGCTGACATTACAGGTATGTGCCACTATGCCTGGCTAATTTTTGTGTTTTTAGTAGAGGCAGGGTTTCAGCCATGTTTGCCAGGCTGGTCTCGATCTCCTGGCCTCAAGTGATCTGCCCACCTTGGCCTCCCAAGGTGCTGGGATTACAAACATGAGCCACCACACCCAGCCCGCCTTTGTTTGTTTTAAAAAATTCTTTTTGCTTTATTTTTGCATGACAGGGTTTGTTTGGGACTCTAGTCTCTAAGCTCTGAAATTCGTTCTTCTGTTTGGTTCAGTTTATTGATAAAGCTTTCAATTGTGTTTTGTTTGTTTGTTTGTTTTCTAGGCAGAGTCTCGCTCTTTTGCCCAGTCTGTAGTGTAATGGCGCAATCTCGGCTCACTGCAACCTCTGCCTCCCGGGTTCAAATGATTCTCCTGCCTCAGCCTCCCAAGTAGCTGGGATTACAGGCACGTGCCATCATGCCCGACTAATTTTTGTATTTTTACTAAAGATGGGGTCTCACCATGTTGGCCAGGCAGGTCTCAAACTCCTGACCTCAAATGATCCACCTACCTTGGCCTCCTGTTTTTAAATTTCTTAAGTTCTTTAATTCCAGAAGCTCTGATTGATTTTTAAATTTTATTTTATTTTGGGTTCAGGGGTATGTATGCTGGTTTGTTATGTAGGTCAGTTGTGTTTTGAGGGGTTTGGTGTACAGATTTGTTTTGTTGCCCAGGTAGTAAGCATAGTACCCAGTAGGTAGTTTCTCAATACTCTTCTTCCACCCTCCACCCTCAAGTAGGCCCTGGTGTCAGTTGTTCCCCTCTTTGTACCCACTGTACTCAGTGTTTAACTCCCATTTATAAGTGAGAATATGCAATATTTTGTTTTCTGTTCCTGTGTTCGCTTAGGATAATGGCCTCCAGCTCCATCCATGTTTTTGCAAAGGACATAATGTCACTCTTTTTTATGACTGTGTAGTATTCCATGATGTATATGTGCCATATTTTCTTTATTCAGTCTACTGTTAGTGAGCATTTAGGTTGATTCCATGTCTTTGCAATTGCAGGTAGTGCTGCAGTGAACATACATGTGCATATGTCTTTGTGTTGGAACAATTTATGTTCTTTTGGGTATATACCAAATAGTGGGATTGTGGGTTGAATGGCAGTTCTGCTTTGGGATCTCTGAGAAATTGCTAAGTTGCTTTCCACAGTGGCTGAACTAATTTACATTCCCACCAGCAGTGTGTGAACATTCCCAGTTCTCTGCAGCCTTGCCGGCATCTGTTATTTCTTGACTTTTTAATAATAGCCATTCTGACTGATGTGAGATGGTATCTCATTATGGTTTTGATTTGCTCTTCTCTAATGATTAGTGATGTTGAGCATTTTTTCATATGCTTATTGCCCATGTTTAGGTCTTCTGAGAAGTATCTGTTCATGTCCTTTGCCCACTTTTTAATGGGGCTGTATTTTGCTTGTAAATTTGTTTAAGTTCCTTATAGATTCTAGATATTAGATATTTTTCAGTTGCATAGTTTGAAAATATTGTCTTCCATTTTCTTGGGTATCTAATTACTCTGATAGTTTCTTTTGCTGTGCAGAAGCTCTTTAGTTTAGTTGGGTCTCATTTGTCAGGTTTTGTTGCAATTGCTTTTGGAGTCTTTGTTACGATATCTTTGCCAGGGCCTTTGTCCAGAATGGTATTTCCTGGGTTATCATTCCAGGGTTTTTATGGTTTTAAGTTTTACCTTTAAGTCTTTACTCCATCTCGAGTTGATTTTTGTATTTGTATATGGTGTAAGGAAGGGGTACAGTTTCAGTCTTCTGCATATGGTTATCTACTTACCCCATCACCATTTGTTGAATAGGGGAGTCTTTTCCCCATTGCTTGTTTTTGTCAGCTTTGTCAAAGATCAGATTGTAGGTGTATGGCCTTATTTCTGTGGCCTCTGTTCTGTTCCATTGGTTTGTGTGCCTGTTTTTGTAAAAGTATCATGCTGTTTTGGTTACTGTAGTCTTGTGGTATAGTTTGAAGTTGAGTAATGTGGTGCTTCCTGCTTTGTTCTTTTTGCTTAGGTTTGCTTTCACTATTTGGGCTCTTTTGAGGTTCCGCATGAACTTTAAAATAGTTTTTTCTAATCCTGTGAAGAATGTCATTGGTAGTTTGATAGTAATACCATTGAATCTTTAGATTGCTTTGGGCAGTGTGGCCATTGGCCAACAATATTGAGTCTTCCTAGCCATGAACATGGAATGCTTTTCCATTTGTTTGTGTCCTGTTTCTTTGAGCAGTGTTTTATAATCTTCATTGCAAAGATAGTAAACCTCTCTAGTTAGCTGTATTCCTAGTTTTTAAATTCTTTTTGTGGCTATTGTGATTGGGATTACATTTTTGCTTTGGCTCTCAGTTTGGATGTTAGTGTATAGGAATGCTACTGATTTTTGTACCTTCGTACTTTGTTCTCATTAGTTTGAAAGAATTTCTTGATTTCTGCCTTAATTTCATTATTTACCCCAAAGTCATTCAAGAACAGATTGCTTAATTTTCATGTAATTATACAGTTTCGACTGAATTTCTTTAGTATTGATTTCTATTTTTATTACACTGTGGTATGAGAGTATGCTTTGTATGATTTTGGGTTTTTTTTTTTAATGTAATGAGGATTGTTTTATGTCTGATTGTGGGTTGATTTTAAAGTATGTGCCTTGTTCAGATGAGAAGAATGTATATTCTGTTGTCTTTGTGTGGAATATTCTGTAAATGTCTGTTAGGTCTATTTGATGAAGTGTTGAGTTCAGGTCCTGGATGATCTGCCTATTGTCAGTGAGGTGTTGAAATCTCCCACTATTATTGTGTGTTTGTGTCTCTTCATAGGTCTCTAAGAACTTGCTTTGTGGATCTGGCTGCTCCGGTTTTGGGTGTGTATGTATTTAGTATAGTTAGGTCTTGTTGAACTGAGCCCTTTACCGTTTTGTAATGCCCTTTTTTTATCTTTTTTTTTTTTCTTTAAATCTTTGTTTAAAGTCTGTTTTGTCTGAAATTAGAATAGCAACCTCTGCTTTTTTCTCTTCTCTGTTTGCTTGGTACATTTTTCTCCATCCTTTTACTTGGAGCTTGTGGGCACCATTGCATTTGAGATGGGTCTCTTGAAGACAGCATACAATTAGGTCTTGCTTCTTTATCCAGTTTGCCACTCTGTGCCTTTTAATTGGAGCATTTAGTCCATTTACATTCAAGGTAAGTATTGAGATGTGTGGATTATTTCCTTTTGTCATGTTGCCAGCTGGTTATTATGCAGCCTTGTGTGGTACCTTTATAGTGTTACTAGCCTGTGTACTTAAGTGTATTTTTATAGTGGCCAGTAATTGTCTTTCCTTTCCATGTTTAGCACTGCCTTCAGGACTTTTTGAAAGACAGATCTGGTGGTAACAAAATCCCTTAGCATTTGCTTTTCTGAAAAGGATATTATTTCTTAGCTTATGAAGTTTAGTTTGGCTACATATGAAGTTCTTGGTTAGAAATTTTTTTCTTTAAGAATGCTGAATATAGGCTGATATGGTTTGGCTCTGTGTCCCCACCTGAATCTCATGTTGAATTGTAACGCCCAGTGTTGGAGGTGGGGCCTGGTGGGAGGTGATTGGATCTTGGGGGTGGTTTCTGATGCTTTAGGACCATCACCCTAGTGCTGTCTCACGATAAAGTTCTCATGAGATCTGGATGTTTGACATTGTGTAAAACAAACAGATCCCCACTTTGTGCTTTCTCTCTCCTGCTGACCATGTGAAGATATGCTTGCTTCCCATTTGCCTTCTGCTATGATTGTAAGTGTCCCGAGGCCTCCCCAGAAGCAGAAGCCTGTGCAACCTGTAGAATCAGAGCTGATTAAACATCTTTTCTTTATAAATTACCCAGTCTTGGGTATGTCTTTTTTTTTTTTTTTTTTCTCTGAGACGGAGTCTTACACTGTCGCCCAAGCTGGAGTTCAATGGCACAATCTCAGCTCATTGCACAAACACTTCCTGGGCTCAAGCGATTTTCCTACCTCAGCCTCCCGAGTAGCTGGAATTACAGGTGTCCACTACGACGCCTGGCAAATTTTTTTTTCTTGCATTTTTAGTAGAGACAGGGTTTCACCGTGTTGGCCAGGCTGGTCTCGAACTCCTGACCTCAAGTGATCTGCCCACCTCAGCCTCCCAAAGTGCTGGGATTACAAGTGTAAGCCACCACACCCAGTTAGTGTGTCTTTATAGCAGTGTGAGAACTAACCAATACATAGGCCCATAATCTCTCATGGCTTGTAGGTTTTCCGCTCAAAGTACAGCCATTAGCCTGATAGGGTTCCCTTTGTAGGTGACCTACCTGCTCTCTCTGGCTGCTTTTAACATGGTTTCTTTCATTTTGAACTTGGAGAATCTGATGACTGTGTGTCTTGGGGTTTGTCTTCCTGTGTAGTATTTTTCAGGGATTCTCTGCATTTCCTGAATTTGAATGTTGATCTCTTTAGTGAGGTTGAGGAAATTTTCACAGACAATATCTTGAAATGTTTTCCAAGTTGTCTGCTTTTTCTCCCTTTCAGGGATGCCAGTGAGTCGTAGAGTTGGTCTCTTTACATAATCACATATTTATTGTTTTTTTGTTTTTGTCTGAGTTATTTTGGAGAGCAGGTCTTTGAGCTCTGAAATTCTTTTCTCATCTTGGTTGATTTTGCTGTTAAGGCTTATGATTGTATTCTGAAATTCTTGAAGTGAGTTTTTCAGTTCCATCAGCTCAGTTTGGTTCTTTCTTAAAATGACCATTTCATCTTTTATCTCCTGTATTGTTTTATTGTATTTCTTAGAATTTTTCGATTGGGCTTTGACTGTTTCCTGAATGTCAGTTATCTTCATCCTGTACATATTCTGAATTCTATTTCTGTCATTTCAGCCAGGTTATGAATAATTGCTGGGGAACTAATGTAGTTGGGGTTAAGAAGACAGGACAGTCTGGCCTTTTGAGTTTCTGGAGTTTTTTATACTGATTCTTTCTTATCCATGTGGGCTGATATTTCTTCAGTCTCTGAAGTTGCTGTCCTTTGGCTTTTTTTTTTTTTTTTTTTTTTTTGGCTTTTATCTTCTTGGATGCCCTTGGGGGTTTGATTATGGTGTAAGGTGGGTTCAGTTGACTGACTTTGAGTCTAGTCTCCTCTTGTGGAGGAGCCCCCTCTGTTTACTGTCTCTATGCCTGCATTTCTTTTATTGGATGTTCTGGTCCATGGGGCTGCCTCATGCAAAGGCTATATCCTTGCCAGGTAAGCCCTATTCTGCTCTTCATGTACTCCCCAGGAATCACAGTGTTGTCCCTGCCTATAGAATTCAGGCAGAAGCGGGACTGCTGGGCTGGAAGCTGTTGCAGGTATGGCCTGTCTGACTACAAAATGCCAGGCCAGGAGTGGGTGGAGTTGATCACTCTGTCATCTGAGTGTTTCCAGGAAGGCAGGAGGCTGTGCTCCTCAACAGATTCAGGCTGAAGTAGGACCACTGGGCTGGAAGCTGTAGCAGGTGCAACTTGCCTGGCTACCAGTAGCAGAGGTGGGTGGGGATGCCTGTCCTGCTGCCTAGGTGCTTTCTGGGATAACGGGAGGCTGTGCCATCCAACTGAGTTCTCACAGAGCACAACTATGGGCCAGAAGCTGTTTTGAACTCCTGGGCTCATAGCGATTCCCCACCTCAGTCTCCTAAAGTGCTGGGATTATAGATATGAGCTACTGTATCTGGCCTGATTTCTTTTTAAGATGTTTATCTCTTCCTTTATTTCCTAGATTGCCTTAGAAATTTCTTTGTGTTGGTACCTGACCTTGTCTTGGATCTTATTGAGCTTCCTTGCAGTCCATGCTTTGAATTCTTTATCTGTCATTTCTGAGTTTCCATTTTGGTTAGGGACCATTGCTGGAGAGCTTTTGTGATCCTTTGGTGGTGTCACTGTATTCAGATTTTTCATGGTGCAGAATTCTTGTGCTGGTTCCTTCTCATCTAGAGACATTGGCACTTCTAATTTTTGTAATTATTTTTGTGCAGGTAGAATTTTTCTTTTCTTTCTCTGTGATACTGATTTTTTCTTCCTTCCCTTTCCCCACTCCCTAGGGGGTGTGACTATAAAGAATGCTGGGTAGGGTCTTTTGACTTTGCTTCTATAAGCACTTGTGTTGGCAAGTTTTAAATTGGGATATGCAGTTCTACCTGTCAGCCAGTAGAGGGCGCTTACGGGTAAGTGCGATCTGTGGCCAAAGTGGCTCGGTGTACACTTGATCTTGGTTTACTGGGAGATGCTGTCTATTGTCTCAGGCAGTGGGCTGATTCGTGGAGTAAACAGTGATCTGTGCTCCCTCCTCAGCCCTGGGGAGGTGTGAGGAGGGGTGGAAGGTGGGCAGGGCTGGACCAAGCAGGTCCACCTACAGTTCCCCCAGTGGCAGGCACAAGAGCCAAGGCCAAAGGAGAATCCAGTGGGTGGCCACCAGATGTCCAGAAGTGTGTCCAGGTATGGAGCTGAGAAACCTCCTTGACCCCAAGTTCTCTGCACATAGATAGGGGCGGCCGAAACTCATAATCCAGGAGAGTGGGTTCTCCACATGCTCTGGAGATATGCCTGGGGCCTGGGCATGGAGCAGAGATAGCCCCCCATGCACCAGGATCTCTGCACAGGAATGGTAGGGTGGCTCACTCTGCTGTTCCAGATGAGCAGGTGCTCCAAATGCCTGGAGATCTGCCTGGATATGAAGCAGAGATGGGGACCCCCTGCACCTGGATCTCTGCACAGGAATGGTGAGGCTGTTCAGGCTACCAGTCCCAGCAAACGGATGCTTTGAATGCCTGGAGCTCTTCCTGGGCATAGAGCAGAGAGGCCCTGCTGCACCACGATATGTACCCGGGAAGGGTGGGGCAGGTCAGGCTGCCAAAGCAGGCAAGTAGGTGCTTTGAATGCCTGGAGATCTGCCTGGGCATGAAGTGGAGAGGTCCCACCATGTGCAGGAAGGATAGGGTGACTCAGGCTGCTAGTCCATGCAAGCACGTGCTCCATATGTTTGGAGATCTGCGTAAGTGTGAAGCAGAGAGGGCCCTACTGCACCATAATCTATGCACAGAAAGGGTAGGGTGGTTCAGCCTGCTGATCCATGTAAAGGGATGCTCTGAATACCTGGAGATCTGCCTGGGTATGGAGCAGAGAGGGCCCTGCTGCACCATGATCAATGTCCATGAAGGGTAGGGTGGCCCAGGCTGCTGGTCCAGGCAAGTGGGTGTTCCGAATGCCTGGATTTATGCCTGGGGTGGAGTGGAGAGGGCCCTGCTGCACCATGATCTTAGGAGAGCATGCTGGGGCACCCAGCAGTAATATACATAGACTGGTTTCAGGTCATCAAGCTGGCCCTGGCTGCAAGTCTCATTGTCCAGGAGAAAGTGCAGCTGTAGCAGCTCTCCCCGCCATCCAGGGCCTGCATTGGAGGAAAGCACAGTTCCAACACCCCAGTTAGCTTTGGGGATTAGGAGCAGCAATGTTCTCTTCCTTGGCTTGGGTTGCTCAGATCCCCAGGGAAAAGGTGTCACAAAGGGAGGCTCTCTGCCTTTCTTGCATACTGGAGCCTCACTTACTTCTATCAGCCTCTGTTCTCCTTCCTGGGATCTGGGTGTCATTTATGATTCCACTGGGTTTCTGTTTTCCTTCCTGAATTAAAGCTTACAGAGTCGATTGCTTTTTTTTTTTTTTTTTTTTTTTTTGAGACAAGGTCTCACTCTCTTGCCTAGGCTGGAGTGCTGTGGCATGATCACAGCTCACTGCAACCTCGGCCTCCCAGGCTCAGGTGAGTCTCCTGCTTCAGTGTCGTAAGTAGGTAGGACTGCAGGTGTGCATCACCATGCCTAGCTGATTTTTTGTTTGTATTTTTAGAGATGGGATTTTACCATGTCACCCGGGCTGGTCTTGAACTCCTAAACTCAAGCGAAGCAATCCACCCATCTCGGCCTCCCCAAGTGCTGGAATTACAGACTTGAGCCACCATGCCAAGCCCACAGTTGATCTTTATGCACTATCCTGATATTTCCAAGTGGCTGATGCATGCTAAAAGCCTCTAATCAACAATGTTGGGGAAAAAAAGATGCCACATTATATTCGCTTTATTTTCTATGTCACACATATACATACCGTTTTCCTGAAATATTTAAGATTAGTTTGCATACTTCATATTTTTTTTTTCCTTTTTTTTTTTTTTTTTTTTTTGAGATAGAGTCTCACTCTGTCGCCCAGGCTGCAGTGCACTGATGTGATCTTGGCTCACTGCATCCTCAGGCTCCCGAGTAGCTGGTACAATAGGCACCCGCCACCAGGCCTGGCTAATTTTTGTATTTTTAGTAGAGACAGGGTTTCACCATGTTGGCCAGGCAGGTCTCGAATCCTAACCTCAGGTGATCCACCCACTTCAGCCTCCCAAAGTGCTGGGATTACAGGTGTGAGCCACCGGGCCCGGCCACCCTTTTACCTCTTAGTATTTCTGTGTTTCTTAAAAACAAAGGTGTTCTTTTATGTAATTTGCCCAGGCTGGAGTGCAGTGGCACGATCTCGGTTCACTGCAACCTCCTACTCCCGGGTTCAAGCTATTCTCCTGCTTCAGCCTCTAGAGTAGCTGGGATTACAGGCGCCTGCCACCATGCCCAGCTAAATTTTGTATTTTTCTGGGACAGGGTTTCACCATGTTGGCCAGGCTGGTCTCGAACTCCTGGTCTCAGGTGATCCAACTGCCTCGGCCTCCCAAAGTGCTGGGATTACAGGCATGAGCCACTGCACCCAGCCTCCTTTTATGTATTAATAACTGCAGGAAATGGTCACATGTAGGAAATTGATACAGTAATCTACAGTCTATATTTCAATTTTGTGAATTACCGATAATATCTCTTAAAGCATTTACTACCATCCAGTACAGGACCTTTAGTTGCCTTATCTCTTGTGTTTCCTTTAAATTGCAATAGTGCTTTGGCCTTTCTCATAACATTCGCATTTTTTGAGGAATATGTTTATCAAATGTTCCTCAGATGAGATTTGTCCATGTCCTTGAGATTAGATTTCAGTTATGTGTTCCCAGCTCAACTTCTTGTCAGTTATGTTGTGTCCTTCCCAGAATATCATCACATCCAGAGGCACATGATGTCTCTCTTTTCTCCATTGATGATAATAATTTTGATCTACTCAGTTAAGGGATTATCCAGTTCTTCACACAGTATAGTTACTTATTTTTTTCTTGTAACTAATAAGCAGTCTGTGAGGAAAAACTGTTTTTGTTCTTTTACTTTTTTCTAATTAATGTCTTTGTAGGAAATTAAAAAATATACAGGTAAGCTAAAGTTAGGGAAAAATTGTCTTATAAACCTAGCGATAACCACATTTTAGTGTATGTTGGTGCATCTCTCTTCTTTATGTTATAATAATGATTACCAAAAAGGATTATACCTTACATACTGTTTGGTAAATTGCTTCATTCATTTAACAGTACATTATAAATATTTTTCATGTGTCAGTAAGTATTACAATATTTTAATGGCTGCATAGTTTTCCGTTGTGTAGCAGTCCTTTGCCTATAGATTATTCTGTGATGTTCAGTTTAGCATCACATTCCAGGTACAAGAGATCCTTAATGGCTATCCCCTAGGGCTTAGGGAATCTCTTCCACCCAGGAGCCTCCAACCATGGAATCTTGATGTCTGTCTTATCCCATCAGCACTGCTATGTTGTTTTTCTGGTCTGCTCTTCCATACTAATGTGTTATGTTCCTTTCTCTGACCATTCCTAGGTCCACAGTAGCACACTTTTATCAAATATTTAAACCTATTTCTGATTCACTTGGGTTGTTTTCATCTTTAACTGCTAATATTGTATCTGGATGTTAGTTTTTTTGTTTGTCTTATTGCAAATATAGACTATTATGAGTTAAGTGAACTTTTATGGAGTAGTCTTTTGAGTAGAGCATCTGGCCAAAATACCTTCATACCCACCAAAAACAAAAACACAAAATATTTGGAGCACAGTTTATCTTTTTATTTGGAACTTCTTTTCTATTACCTGAATTTCTAGTTAACCTATATTCATATTTTGGGTCAGGTATCTTAGGAGATCTCAGCTCTTGTCTATTAGGATTGCTTAGCAAATTATCTTGAGTGAACTTTCTATATAGGAGATAAAGCATAACCTTTAAATGCATTATTTTATAGATTTTTCTCCCTTTAATATTTAATCATTTGAAAGTCTGTCTTCCACCACAAGTTGTTTAGTTTCAAGCTGTTTAGGTATATGGAAATATAACCTCTCTATGTAGATGTGGGACAGTTTACAAATGAATCTACCGGTACTTTCATAGTTTAGTTCAAATGTGACAAAATTATATCTGGAAGACTTAGGTGTAGGATCTCTTTTTATTGACTGAAGGCAAAACAATTTTAACTCAAATGAATGAAGTAACTTTGTTGTTTTTAAACTTTTTTTTGAGACAGAGTCTCGCTCTGTCTCCCAGGCTGGAGTGCAGTGATGCAATCTCGGCTCACTGCAACCTCCACCTCACGGGTTCAAGTGATTCTCCTACCTTGGCCTCCCAAGAAGCTGGGATTACAGGCGCATGCCACCACACCCGGCTAATTTTTTGTATTTTTAATAGAGATGGGGTTTCACCATGTTGGCCAGGCTGGTCTCGAACTCCTGATCTCAGGTGATCCGCCTGTCTTGGCTTCCCAAAGTGCTGGTATTACGGGCGTGAGCTGCACCGGCCTATTTTTAAACTTTTCTTTACACTTTGAGAAATAATGTCTGCTATTTTATAGATGGCGATGTAATAGTGATACCATGTCTCTTAAAAAATGTAAAAAATTAGCCGGGCATGGTGGTGCACACCTGAAGTCCCAGCTACTCAGAAAGCTGAGGTGGTGGGAGAGTTGCTTGACCCCAGGAATTGGAGGCTGCAGTGAGCTAAGATTATGCTACGTGCTCCAGCCTGCACGACAGAGCAAGACCCTGTCTCTTAAAAAAATGGCTGTTGTGATGTTGGTAGACATGTTGAAAGATCTTGTCATTTATAACGCTAACAAAAGTAAATAAAATATTAAAGCATATATTTGGTATATTTAATGTGAACTTTTCTGGGTGCAAAGTATAGAAAAGTCTTTGAGGCACATACTAAAATAATAAACCCGTATCTCTTTTAGAACTTGTAGTATTTTAATAATATCATATAAGCTTCTCTGTCACACTTCAACATTATTAAATACTATTGACATGTACATTTGTAAGTAGTTATGAAGAGTTTATATTCTTTATGCTTTGCTATGTTTTAAAATATGTAATGGATTTTAGTATAACCTTAATTTTCATGAAATACATGAGTGACAATTTATTTTAAAAGCAGAGAAGGACAGGTGCAGTGGCTCAGGTCTGTAATCCCAGCACTTTGGGAGGCCGAGGCTGGCAGGTCACCTGAGGTCAGAAGTTTGAGACCAGCTTGGCCAACATGGTGAAACCCTATCTCTACAGCCTGGCCAACATGGTGAAACCCTGTCTCTATTAAAAATATCCAAAATTAGCTGGGTGTGGTGGCTTGTGCCTATAATCCCAGCTACTCAGGAGGCTGAGGCAGGAGAATTGCTTGAACCTGGGAGGCGGATGTTCCAGTGAGCTGAGATCATGCCATTACATGCCAGCCTGGGCAACAAGCAAAACTGTGTCTCAAAAAAAAAAAAAAAAAAGAGAGAGAGAGAAAACGTGGTTCTTCATGCTTATAGTTTACAAATATTTTAATATTGTTCCTGGTCTGTATTACCTTTTTTAAAGTAATAGTAATAAATTGTATATTTTGATATGTAAAGTAAGTTAAAGATATGACTCCTTTAACTATTAAAGTCTTTTTCTTAGCACTAGGGGGCACCCCTGATTTATAAATTCATGTTATACTTAATCTTGCCTAGAAACTGGAGTGAAATGAAATAATTTGAAAAATATTTTGCAAACTGAGAGACTCTGTTCAGAGAATCTGGATTATCAAGCTGGTTTTGTTGTATAGCAGTATAAATATAAGTTGATTCTTAATAATATAAGGATGATGAAGCTTGTAGAATGAGATAGTTTATATAGGAGGAAATTGTTTTGTAGTTTATTCATTTTCACATTGATTTTCTAAGTGGGTGCTGTTAAATGGTTTTAAAACTTCATGATTTTGAATATATTTCTATTTAAAAAGTTCTAGCATGATGTTCTGCTCTTAGCAGGTGCCTAGGCTGTATCTGAATCAATTAAGATAAATTCAAGATGTGACTGAAGGCTGCTATCATTAGTAATAATTTTTAAGCATTTCAAAACCAAGAGCATGTTTTACTACATCTAGGAAACAGATCTTAGCCATTCTCATTCATTGTGTTTGCAATTAGGATTTTTAGTGATACTCAGCAACAATTGCTTCCCAAAGATATATTTCTAAGGTTTTGTCTTTTCTTTTTTATTTAAGAGACTTGTTGAATTTAAGCCTTATGGGGATTAAGTAGATAGTAGCATCTGCATCTTCATTGCATCATATTAATAGCATATTTACCAGTACCAACACTGTTTTAGGTGCTTTGTGTATATTATCTCATTTCTCTTAACCACAGCTCTATGAAGTGTAGGTACTTATTATCCCTATTTTATAGGTGAGAAAGCTGAGTACAGAAAAGTTAAAATTGGGGGTTTACACAGAGGTAATGTGGTTCCAAAATTTGTACTTTTAAATCACTATATCCTATATTGCTTCTCCAGAGAAAGGAAACTTAGCATTGAAGTAATTATTATTGACATTTATAAAACTCACCTTTTAAAGTGAATATAGCATAGAGTACCTAATTTTATAGACACTTAACATTTCTCTTATGAAATACATCATAGATCTTTAAAGTTGAAAAGGGATCTTAAAGTTCATTTACCACTGTCGTTTTACAGAGAAGAAGAAATTCTAACCTAGAGAGGTAAAGTTACCTACTCAGTTTATATGGCAAGTTATTTATGGAAAGATGTTAGAACTTGAAGTAAGTACTCTGACTTCCAGTAAAGTAGAAAATCTGTGTTGTGGAAAGAGTATTTGACTAGAATTTTGATGGCTTGAAACTTGCTCTTGGCTCCGTATTTGCCATCCTGTGTTCTCAGAAGTTCTGTGTTTCTTTGTTATGTGGGTATGATATATCTTCCCTAATTAGTGTTATTGGTAGTTTTGCAAATCAATATAATGTATTAAAGATATTTAATAAACTTTAAAGTCCTATACAAATAAACATAATGTATATTATGGTACAGTAAAGCCACCATTTCTGTGGATTCTACTTCTGGATTCAGACAAATCTGAGTTGAAAATACTTGGGGCAAAAAAAAAAGGATGTTTGCATCTGTACTGAACATGTACAGACTTTTCCTTGCTATAATTCCCTAAACAATACAGTATAACAACCATTTACATAGCGTTGGCATTGTATTAAGTTTTATGAGTAATCTGGAGATGATTTAAAGTATACAAGAGGATGTGTATAGGTGATATGCAAATACTGCACCATTATATAAGGGCCTTAAGCATCAGTGGATTTTGGCATCTGTAGTGGATCCTGGAACAAATCCCCCATGGATTCTGAGAGATTACTGTATTTTTGTGATATGTAGTCCATAAAATTTTAAGTATTTGTGATATGTTGGTAATTTGGATCAGTAGCTATAAGCGTATTTAGTATTGTTGATTTACAGGTGTCATTTGGATCACTAAAAATTTATTGTGTTGTGGTATGTGTTACTTTGCCATGTTTTTTTTTTTTTTTTTGCAGATTTTATTTACTTTAAAAAAGTTGTACATTTGATTTTTTTCCCTCACAATAACCACTTAGCGAACAGTTATGCTTTTGCTTTGCTTATGAAGAACATAACAGTAACATCTATTGAATACTGTTTATTTGGTGTTTCTGGTTGTTTGAAAAGAGCATACAAGATTGTCCTCAATCTGGATTTAGTGGCTGAGCTAAAATAATAGAGTTTAGTGAAGTTGAAATATTTTGTTTTTTGTCATGGTGGTAGGCACAGAGTTGTTTTCTTAAACTTCGAGGGAGGACATTTGCTTAACTTTTTTATTTTTTACAGGAATAATGTATTTGTGGCCTTGGACATGAGGCAATCAGTCCTCTGTTGCTGTTAACATAAGGTCAGGGACTGATGAGGAAAGCATGGACCTAATGAACGGGCAGGCAAGCAATGTCAATATTGCAGCTACTACTTCTGAGGTAAGATATTTAAGAAGCTTAGGTATAAAGTTTCTTACCTGGCTTTCTAAGTTTTCAAGCATTATGTTTGTTCACATACTTAAATCAGAAGTGCATTTAGTGCAGAAGTACACATATTTTAACTTTTACTTTAGTGATTCATATGTTTGCTGTGCCTCATAGATATACTTAATCCTTATCTGCTTAAGATACTTGAAAAATAATGGTAACTCATAAAACTCTTTATTTTTAAAAGAAACGTTTGGTTCTTGGGTTAAAGTTTAGCATTTAAGATGGAGATGTGAAGACTGAACTAGATGCTCACTCCTCTAGTGAATATATTATGATTGTATTTTTGCCCCAACTTTTTTCTTTTTTTTCTTTGTGTATAGATCTAGAGAACTTGCCTACTTTCCTTAATAACTTTAGCATCTGGCTTCTATATTTCTTCTTTATTTTTCTCTTAGTATATTGGATGAGAATAACGTTTATGACCCTTTAACACCTTGACCTCAAAGTTCCTTAATAGCCTCAACTCCATTCCAAAATGGGCTCCATTTTGCCCCAGCCAGTTATTTAGGCCTTGATATCACTGAAAATAGATTCTAAGTCTATGGTTTCCATTGTTTTTCTTATGTAGATTATTTATTTTCATCTCTAGTCCTGGCTTCCCTCGTGAATTTTATTAAGCATTTTTGATGGACCAGACATTTGTAATGTCCACAATATCAAGTTTCTTATTACTGGTCTGCTCCACAACCGTAAAGAAAATAGTCCAAGCCTTTTATCTAACTTACATTAATAGCATCACATTTCCATAGCCATCTAAGTTTAAATCTTTAGATGTGTGGTTTTTTTTGTGGGGGGGTTTGCAACAGAGTTTTGCTCTCGTCGCCCAGGCTGGAGTGCAGTGGTACGATCTTGGCCTTCTGCAACCTCTGCATGCCGGGTTCAAGCAATTCTCCTGCCTCAGCCTACCCAGTAGCTGGGATTACAGGCGCCTGCCACCACACCTGGCTAATTTTTGTATTTTTAGTAGAGATGGGGTTTTTATCATGTTGGTCAGGCTGGTCTTGAACTCTTGACATCAGGTGGTCCACCTGCCTTGGCCTCCCAAAGTCCTGGGATTATAGGCGTGAGCCACCGCGCCCAGCCAATGTGTTGTTAATTAACTTTGTTTTGCCCACCACAACCATTGTCTCATCATAGCAGGGAGAGTCCACTAGCAAGACAGAAGTTACAATCTTATATAATGTATTCACGGAAGTGACATCTCATCTCATTTTCCATATTCTGCTGGTTAGAAATAAGTCACAGGTTCTGCCCATACTCAAGGGGAGAGGATCACACAGGGGTGAGGATACCAAGAGACAGAGATCTTTAGCAGCTATCTTAGAGCCTGTCCACTGTGCTTTATCTCTGGGATCCAGTACTTTTCTCCTTATTTCTATTACTGTACTACCATCTTAGTTTGGTCATTTATTATTTCTTGTCTGGATTAGTGCCATGGCCTTATATTTGGTATTGCACTTAGATTTTCTGTTGTTTTGGTCTTTCAACTGAAATTTAAGATTAGTATTCTTAAAATACAACTCTTAAACTTTATCTTTTCCCAAAACTGTCTGTGGTTCCTCACTGCCTACTAATTAAATTCAAATGCTCACTCGGCCTTTTATTCAAGACTTTCTTCAAAATGGCCCCAGATTTTTGGATTTAACCCCTACTCGTCCTCTACTTGAAACTTTACAGTCTAACGAGAGAATACTACATTTGCTGGTGTCTGTATAAACCATTACATTTTCCTTCTTCTATCATAACTTTGTCTATACCAATTTTTCTAGCTGGAATTTTTCTTCCCATTCTGGTGTGTCCCCTCCCCATCACTGCACGCGCAAAACATTTTGTCTTTCAAACATATTTCAAATGCTATGCTTTTAATAAAGCTTTTCCTAATCCCTTTAACAGATGGGAGCTTTCCTATTTTTAAAACTGTCACTTAGAAAAATCTCTTTCTATAATTTTTTCCATAAATTTATACATAGCTTTTTTATATTTACAACAATAGGCTTATATTTATATATATATGTTTGTAATATATGTTTGTTTTCTTCATATATTTGTAACCGTATTTCTTGAATATGTTACATATATGTATATATGTGTATATTTTTAACTATTCAGAAATACCTGTTCTAGTATCATAGGAAGCAGAATACAAATATTTGTTAAATAAAATAGGTCATTCACTTGTACAAACAATTCTGTTGACTTTACTAAAAGTGAATTAATTACACCAGGCTTCAGAGTAGTATAATTAGCAGATGTAAAGTAAGAATGAATTACTTAAATTACTTACCACCCTTTAAATTGTCCATTTATTGTGGCAAGAAAATAAAATTAAAATTTTGTATTTTTCCACCTTCTCTTAAAATACAGATCTAGTAACATCAAAGTACAAACTTCTTATAGAAGTGATAAGCTTACAGAATGGGTAAAATACTTTATCTCGGTTGGCTGACTTATCCTTTCTCATTACCTTTTATATTTAACCTATGTTTGAAGTTTCTGTTAGTAGGAGAATTACAGTAAACTTGTTTTCAGACATTTAGAAGTATCAGTAGTTTTTGAGTCATGCCTTGAATGAATTACTGCTATTCTCCTGGTGGACATTATTGCTTTGTGTCTTATCATTACCAGTTTATTACTGGTATTAGGGAAGCACGTCAAAATGCACACTAGTAATTTTTTAAGCCTCTAATGGCATTAAGAAGGAAAAAAGAGAAGTGTTCATTCTTTTTGATAAGCAATAAAATTGTCATGATGATTTACTAACTTGGCTGAGTTAAAAACTTGGAGAAAATTACTGATTTATGTTTATGATTCATGTGTTCACCTGACAGAATGCATCTAGTTATTTGGACAGCTATTGGATTAGTGTATACAGCTTAACTGATGTCTATTTGAATACTTAACATTATGAATAAAATTTTGTATTAGTTTTGGGACATAAATAATATTGTTGACATACTATAAACTAGTCATAGTTACAGAGATTAAACACAAGAAATGAAACTCCATTTTATTTATGAGGTTTCTGCTTTATTGAGGTTTCTGCTTGGATTCATTCACTGGAATTCAGGTTTCTGCTTGGATTTGTAAAGAGCTTAGAGTTCATCACTCCTGTCCTCACAATTGGAAAAAAGCTAAACAAACTGAAAATCAATAACTCCTCTTAGCTTTATCAGAGAATTGCTATCACAGAGCACATTTAACAGTGATGCCCTGAAACCTGGAGAGATAGGCAAATAGAGAACCAGAGCTTACAGGAGCAGAAGTCAGTGGAGCCACTTAAACCCTAATTGATGAACTGCTGGAGGCTGTGTGTGGACTAGCTTGAGAGTTAAAAACTCCTTGGGGGTCCAGTCTTGGGTTCTTCTCACCCTCTACTTTTCTGATTTTTATTATCTCTAAGATGCCTACAAGCTTCTCACAGTAAAGACAGAAAAAAATTCCCTTCTGCTTCTAGCAGGGGGAGGAAAGAAATAGCCATTTTGAAATACACCCAGATAGAAAGTAACCATATTGAAACATGCCCAGAGCATTCTGTTCTCCACCTGCCCTCAAGGGGAACTACTTCACCAGAGCCTAACTCACTTGGGAGAGGAAAAAGCCTCAACTTCAAGCCCTTCCAGACTTCCTGTCTCACCTAAGCAGAGCCAGGGGGACAGAGAAGCATTTGTGAAGTTCACAGTCTGGGGACACACTCAGTGAAAGACTAAAACCAAATAATAGGACTATAGGACACTCTCTCCCTAGCACCCCCTCAAATACACACACGTACCCTGCCTACCCCCACCACATCAGCAGGGCTTCTGTATAATACTAAGATTTCAGCTGAAAGAACTGCAAGGCTGAAACTAAGAAGGGATTTCTAGGGAAACCCAAAGACAACAGAGGATAAAAAAATAAGGATACTATAGGAAATTGAAGACTCAGACACCTATAACAATACCAAATTATAAGCACAGTATAATGCCTAGCATGATAAAAAATAAACCCTTAACAGTAGTAAAGGCCTATTCAACCTGAGTTCCTATTACCCAATATACCATTTCTAGCTTTCAACAAAAAATTACAAGCCATGCTAAAAGGCAAGGAAAAAAAACACAATTTGAAGAGATAAATCAAGCAACAGAACCACTCTCATATGGCAGAGATTTCGCATTATCAGACTTGGAGTTAAAATAACTGTCATTAATATGCCAAAGGCTCTAATGAAAAAAAGCGTATAACATGCGAGAACAAATGGATAATATAGACAGGGATATTGAAACTATTAAGAATCAAAAAGAAATGCTAGAATTCAAAAGCACTGTGACAAAAATGAAGAATGCCTTGGTGAGCTAACCAGTTCCAGTAGACTGGTGACCAGTAGACAGCCAAGGAAAGAATCAGTGAGCTGGAAGACATGTCAGTAAAACTTCCCAAACTGAAATGCAAAGAGAAAATAGAATGAAAAAAAAAAAAAAAAAGGAACAGAATAGCCCAGGACTGTGGGACAGTGACGAAAGGTGTAACATATGCATAATGGGAACACCAGAAGGACGAGAGAAAGAAGCAGAAGAAATATTTGAAGTAATAATAGTTGAGAATTTTTCAAAGTTGATGACAGATCCCTTTCTTTGTAATGATCATGGCTCGATATTTAGCATTTAGCTGCTACTAAAAGAGAGGAAAAGCAAAAATGAGGCATAATGACAAGTGCTTAAAACTAATATATAATAGCTGGTAGGTTGATCTGTGTACTGTGCTAATTGAAACTTTGGTTAATTTTTTTGCTGTTATCTGTAGCCTCATATCCTACCACCATTTAAAAGAGCCTGATCTAAATATTCTCATATTGATGTTCCTCTGAATTTAGCCAACTGATACAGAATATATTATTATGTCATGGCACAGACGAAGTGGAAAATTTTTAACAGTAATAAGATTTTCAGGGCCAAAATCCACTGTTCATTCTGCCTATAGCCACAGAATATTCAAACTTGAAACAGTAATTTTTAAGCAGGGAAAACTTAAATTTGTAATATAATAGATAGAATAGTATTAATTGTACTATCACAGACAGATCACATAACTAAGAATGGATTATGTGTAACTCTGTAATTAACAGGATTCTGAATATTTTCTGATAACTTATGTTATAAAGCTAATATTTTTTTCTTACTAAAAATTAGTTTTAAAAATTTTAAATAGGTATATAGCCTTCTCCCCTGACTTCCCTTTACCTTATTTGAGAATCATTGAACTAGTTAAAAATCATTTATTTCTATAGGAAATGATAGGTTGTCAGGATGAGGAAACTGACACACAAGAAAATAACTCATTCAAGAACCTAAAAATTGAAAGTCACAGTTTTAGATTTCAAGTTGTCCGACCCTTTATCTGGTACTCTAACAACTAAGCAGCATATTCTGCTCAGCTTTTCTGCAGCATTTGTTAACCTACTGTTTTGTTTTCTCAGTTTTTAAGGCCAATCTAGTTTCTGTCACTTGAATGTGAGACAGGATTAAAAAGGGTACATTTTCTTTCACTTTAACAGAAAAGTAGCAGCTCTGAATCCTTAAGTGACAAAGGTTCTGAGTTGAAGAAAAGCTTTGATGCTGTGGTATTCGATGTTCTTAAGGTTACACCAGAAGAATATGCGGTAAGCCTCCTACTTCTGCCTTCTCCAGTTTTGCACATAATTTACATGTTGGTGCTATTGAGTTAGAATTTGTAGGTCCAGCAAAAGAGAGATGGCTTTTAAAAAGCTGGATATGGGAATTATTGGGGAAGATGGTACAGCTGTGGAGCAAACAGAGGGATGAAGTGGGAAAAGTAAGAAAAGTTGTACATTTTTTTTAAGGGCAGCTTTATAACTTCCACTTCAGTTTGGTAAGTAGCAATATGTATTTACCATTATGGTAATTGCTTTCATCCCTGTATACCATTTCTCTAAGCCAACTGTATTTTATTGACATATCTAAGAAACATTTTTATGGTTTTTTTAATTAAAAAATTGAAAAATAAAATGTGAAGGTGTTGTTGGATGAAAGGTATCTAGAAAAACATTTGTTTCTTAATATAAATTTGTTTTCTCATTCTCCTTTAATTTGTTAACCGAATATATCGATTTCCTAATGTTAAACCATTCCTGCATTCCAGAGATAAACTGTGCTTGGTCATAGCATATTATTCCTTGACACTGTTGAATTTTGTTTTATATCTGTAGCCATAAGTGGGATAGGTCCATAGCATATAAAGCTCTTAGATATAATGTTGGCTTTAGTGTAGTTTCATTTTTTTTTTTAAGTTAGGAAGAAAAC
Source organism: Piliocolobus tephrosceles (assembly GCF_002776525.5). Taxonomy (NCBI): domain Eukaryota; kingdom Metazoa; phylum Chordata; class Mammalia; order Primates; family Cercopithecidae; genus Piliocolobus; species Piliocolobus tephrosceles. The sequence continues at coordinate 35,348,636 of NC_045434.1, forward strand.
CTTTTTAGTAATACCTGATTTTATACTACAGTTTGAGGAGATGTAATTTAATCATCATAAAAAGAACACTGCTACATGAACTTATCTGGTTTTTATTTTTTGATTATAATTTAATGTGACTGTCCAAATTTTTAAAATTATTTTTATTTTTTAACTTTACACAATTTGTCTTCCAAGAAAATACAAATAGGCATGAGATTAGAAGTAATTCTATTTAATGGTACAGGGACTAAATTTTATTTTCCTTAAGCCCTTATAAAATTGAGTATTTGGTAATATTTTAGTATAGAATATAATTTTAATTTAGGTTACATGTTATTGTATTGGATTCCAAAGAAGAAATTATCATTTTTACTTTATATTTCAGGGTCAGATAACATTAATGGATGTTCCAGTATTTAAAGCTATTCAACCAGATGTAAGTAGTTTTGAGAATGTTCCTTTTAAATATAGAAAACAATCAATCTCAAATTAAGGTGTATTAGAAATGTCAAATTATACTTCATATTAATTTTAAAAAGTTTAAAGCTTGTGTTGTAACCTATCTACATTCTATTTGGGCCTCAGAAACCCATGTAGCATTCATAGCAGTACATTATTGAGTCATAGATGGGCCTATACTTGACCCTTGAGCAAAGTGGAGGTTGGGAGCACTGACCCTTGCTCAGTGAAAACTCTTTCTATAACTTGATTCCCCACAAACTTAATTTCAAATAGCCTGCTATTGACCAAAAGCCTTACTGGTAACATAAACAATCAACTAATGCATATTTTCTATGTTATATGTATTAATTACTCAGTTCTTACAATGAACTAGAGAGAAAATGTTACTAAGAAAATCATAAGGAAGAGAGAATGTATTCACTATTCATTAAGTGGAAGCAGATCATCATAAAAGTCTTTGTCCTCATTATCCTCACATCAGGTAGGCTGAGGAGGAAGAGAGATTTGTTCTGCTATCTCAGGGGTGGTAGAGGTGGAAAAAAATACGTGTATAAGTAGACCCATGTGTTGTTTACAGGTCAGCTGTATTTGAATCATTTTGATTGATTTGGCTTCATTACTTACTAGAGGAAGTAGACTTAGGGAAGCTGAATGATTTACCTATTGCTTTGAAGCTTTTTAATGGGAAGATGGAAATTTGAAACTGGGTTTCACCACTAACTCTAGTAATCTTTTCCCTTATATCTTTATTTTATGACTTAATAATATGACTGCATTGACATTTTGGAGAGAAGAGAAAGGATCAAGAAACACATCATTTGTTTCTAATGAAAACAAGGGACTGGCATTATGTCCACTATAAGCATTGGGTGGGGGGTGTGTGTATAGTGTTTATATCATTTTCACATCCTGACTATGATGGTATCTCTGTTTTACTGATGAGGAAACAGTGATCATTGTCTTTGGTACACAACAAGTGGTGGAACTCGGTTTCAGACTCTCAAATCTGATTTTTTTTTTTAACCTCTTATCTAGTGTTTCAATGTGATTTTGTGTTCCAAACAAAGTCATTGATAATCCTGAAATTCAATACTATAAAATAGATACATTTTTAGTTCTTTTGGTAACAAAATATACTGTATTCATTGTGATATATACAAGTCTGTAGTAGCCCTGAACACTGTAATGACTATGAGTTTCCATTTATGTCTTACATGATTTAGATAGTATTAGTCCTGTGATTTTCAAGTAAGTTACCCACTGTCTTAGTATCTCAAGTTTGGTACCTATAAATGAAGGGGTAGGCCTCAATGATCTGTTAGTTCCTATCATTTCCACAATTCTGTGTTTTCCTAACTTTTCCCCCATACCACAGAGGGCTTTCTAAATAGAACTATTGGATTAGCAATAGAAGAACAATATATTCTATAAATAAAGCACAAATAGAAAATGACTTTTGTATTTAAATGGCAAAAAAAAAAAACCCAGAAATATTTATTTCTTCACCTCCCTGAAAAACAATAAAAAAAATGAAATTGTTTATACAAATTGTATTTTGACCTAAAATTCACATGTCTTCTCCTTAGGTGTATTTTTTTCCTTTTGAATGAACTGCAACAGTTGTATTGCTGCTTTATATGAGATCAGTGATGTCTAGTAGAAATATAGTATAACCCATTTATATAACTTTGTTTTCTGGTAGCCACATTATAAGGTAAAAGGAAAGATGAAATTGATTTTAATGATTTTATGTAACCTACATAGAAAATATTATCGTTTCAACTTGTGATCAGTGTAAAAAATTATTGAGATATCTTACATTCTTTTTTCTCCACTAAGCTTTCAAATCCAACATATACAACAATTAGTACATCTTTATTTGGAGTAGCCATTGGTGGCTAGGAGCTTGGATATTGAAGATCCAGATAATACTACTTGAAGACATAGACTTCACATCTATGGGAACTTTTTATTCCCTTGCGGCAACTGATAGTACTTTGTGAAACTTAGAAATAAACCTTAAAATTCCCTTGACCTTCACTCCTTTTATTTTATCCCATTGATTTTTTTTTAGCCTCCTAAGTATCTTATCTATCCAATCTGTCTCTACTCCCAACACCCCAAAGTGAAATATCATCTTCTCTCAAGTGAGTTATTGCAGTGACCTGTTACTTGATCTACCTGCATTTACTTTGACCCCTCAAAATGCTTTTTTATCCAGTAGCCATGGTAATCTTTTCAGCATCTGTTGAATCTGTTCATGTGATCACTCTGCTTAAAACATTTCTTTGGCTTCCTGTTGCTCTGAGAATAAAGAACCATCTTAATATGGTTTACAGATCTCTTCACAGTTTTACCTTTTTCTACCTTCTGCAACCCCATCTTGCATCTTTCCTATATCTTTCTGGTCTAAGGTATACCAGCCTTCCTTTAGCCCCTCTCACTGCTGAACCTGTGCACATCCTAATTAACTCCTACTCATCTGTCAGTTCTCAGCTCTAGTTTGACTTTCTCAGGTAAGCTTTCTGTCTTTCTACAGGGTCACCTAGCATTCTGCTTTTTCACTGGACTTGTCAGTTGCAATTTTACATTTGTGTTGTGATTCAACAAATATTTACTGGATGCCTATTGTATGCCTATTGTATGCCTGTTATATTCTTTTTTTTTTTTTTTTTATACTTTAAGTTCTAGGGTACATGTGCATAACGTGCAGGTTTGTTACATATGTATACTTGTGCCATGTTGGTATGCTGCACCCATCAACTCGTCAGCACCCATCAATTCATTTATATCAGGTATA